>NC_041410.2:63807869-63997869 GCF_900747795.2 Erpetoichthys calabaricus | reverse complement strand
GGGCTCATTAGGAGTACACAGTCACTGCACTCCCTTACTGGAATCGATCCTCGGACGTAGAGGCGAAGCCCCTAACGTTGTGCTACGGCGTGTGGTTCGTTCATTTGACAGCATGTAGATCGGGGTAATTACATTGCAGGCATTCGTAGTCTGATTCACAATCTGATTGTATGGGTGGTTACCTACCAGGTAACGCTTGTGGTTGGTGAGCAAGTCGGCTAACTTCTGCCACGGTGCCCTCTTTCAGTTGCGAGAAGCAGATCATACAATGGTTGAAATAGTTTAATATATATAGCAAAATCACCGCGCTTCGCAGGGGCGAATATGGTATTGCAAACGGCAGTGTTTCTATAAACTTCATTTGAAGTTACGGTTTATACCGTGCTTTGTTTCATATTCTTTTCCTACTTTATCAATTGTGTAATGTGTTTTTTGAACAGGTTTGATTCATGGAAGTGATCACTCCTGCTGCGTTCAGTCACTTCACGTGAGCCGCTCTCTTGTGTGATGTTGCGATGTCCACGGGTTTATTTAATGTTAGCTAAGACCCGGCAGTTAAAAGTTTCTCGCTACAGCAATTTTAACTCTGTTACAAAGTGATGCAAACTCTCGTTTATACCTCGTGTCTTCTCATTAAACTTGTATCTCGCGAATATGGCATTGCAAACGGCAGCGGGAGCGTTTCTATAAAGTTAATTTAAGGTTAGGTTTATACCGTGCTTTTTTATACCTCGTGTCTTCTCATTAAACTTGTATCTCGCGAATATGGTATTGCAAACGGCAGCGGGAGCGTTTCTATAAAGTAAATTTAGACTTACGGTTTACACCGTGCTTTTTTATACCTCGTGTCTTATGAAGATGCTTGTATGCGTCACTCACTCGCTTCTTATTGTTTCGCTGCCTTGTCAATTGTGTAATGAGTGTTTTCTTCAGCGCTCTTTGGGGCTCCTCCTTCTTTTCTACGTACTGAGTTCACAGTCAGTTCACGTGATTACGTGGGAGGCGTGATGACGCCACACGCAACTCAGTCTCCTACGGCCATCTTGCTGCCTTCCATTACAGTATATGGACAAAAAAGAGGTTCCAGTTATGACCATTACGCGTATAATTTTGAAATGAAACCTGCCTAACTTTTGTAAGTAAGCTGTAAGGAATGAGCCTGCCAAATTTCAGCCTTCCACCTACACGGGAAGTTGGACAATTAGTGATGAGTGAGTCAGTCAGTCAGTGAGTGAGTCAGTCAGTCAGTCAGTCAGTCAGTGAGGGCTTTGCCTTTTATTATTATAGATTTATTAATTTATCTTTTTTAGTTAATATTCACAGCTCAAAATACCTGATATTATGAAAATAATCCAGTAGCAGAATTATGTTTTAAAATATCTGTCCCCATTTTTTCAATGTTTCTCTCTCAAAATAGATAGTTGAAATATCATATTCTTTTTGTTCTTAACATCAGCCATATCATACATATTGCATACCAGGGATTTTTCCTGCCCTGCATCCAAACCTGCTTGGGAGGCTCCATGTTTCCTGTGATACTGCTCTGGATAAACTGGTTTTGATAATATATATATTGTTCTTAATCTCAGATGCTGTCTCTGCCATTTTGTGCCTGTCCATACTCTTATTACCTGCTCTTGCTCTGCTTATTATGGGTTTACTGTTCTTATGATAGGCAATTCAAGTCTCACTGCCCCTAACCTTTACACTACTGTGAATTTCACGGTCATTCCTGTCAGAACACAGTAGATTATGTTTTCTAATTTTTGATATCTTTTCAGGCCTGCAGGTGGCAAAATTCTGTCTATAATTTGTGCCTGAGATGGATTCAGAGATCAATATGGCTGGTAGAAAATAACAAAGCCCAGTATTTGAGATATTTGAATGCAATGTTGAAGGCATTCATTATAAGCAATTTCTCATTGGAGCTTGATATGTTGTGTGCTGTAGACATTTAGAGTAAAAAACCTTCACACTTTAAAATTCACCTAAATTTCATTACATATTGGCCTATTCTGGGCAATAAAAGGAAAACGAAAAAAGTGCCAACAGTCAGTGCACATTTGTTCAGCACAAATGACATAGAAAATATTTTAAAAATTATAAAATTGTGTAAAATTGTTCATATTCAGTACATGGTTTTGATTATGCTTGTTTTTATCAGGCAAAAACAAAACCAAATAGTAAAGTGTGTTGTGTAGTGTAGTAAGCTTCCACTAACATTAAACTCATATTATATCCAAACCCGTTAAGTGTACAGTTCTGTCTCATTGTGAAACAAAAACTAAACGCCATAGTAGCTCTTTAACCATACTATAATTACTAAAACTAAAACTGAAACTAATATATATAAAAATAAAATAGAAATGTCTTTGTAAAATAAAAACTAAATTAAAACTAAAAATTCACGATGAAGGAAAACTAAAACTAAACTGAATTTCCAGTAGGTTACCATCTACTAAGAAAATGAGGCTGGACCTGGTCAGACTCCAAGATCAGGCTGTTTCTAATGTGTTTGGACACAGTTTGTGTGAGGAACTTACAGACTTGGGTGTGACTGCTGACCCTAATGTAATGTGGGAGACCTTCCGTGACAAGGTTGCTGACGGTTGTGTTGGTGTTACCTGTGTTCCCAGAAGGAGCTGTTTTATCTCGCAGGACCCCCTGAATATCATCAACGCATTACGCACATCTGAATCTGTTCCTCGGAGAGTTGCAGTCAGAGCAGCTGATGGAACGGTCCTTACAGATGACGCTGCAGTTGTGACCCGCTGAGCTGACTATTTTGACCAGCTGTTTAAAGCTGATTCACCAGTTAGGATGATGGACATCTCTGGGTCCGCGGTTCTTGAGGCTGATCCTCCAATTAGCTGTGAACTACCTAATCTCACTTAGATCACACAGGTGGTGAACCAGCTGAAGGTAGGGAAGGTTGCAGGGGTCTGTGGTATCTGGGGTAAACTTCTTCAGGCTGGTGGTAAGACTGCCTTCCTGACATTGCAAGCAATCTTTGTTTCCATTTGGGAGACTTGGGGGACTTGTCATCCCTATCTGGAAAACAAGGGTTATCGCCTGGATTGTGGCAACTACAGGGGGATAATACTGCTCTCGGTGCTGGGTAAGGTCCTTGATAGGGTCATCCTCAAGGATTTGTGATCAGTTGCTCACCTATCAAAAACTGGAGCAGTCTGGTTTTACACCTAAGAAGTCTACCATTGACTGTACCCTGGCAATGAAGGTTCTCATGGAGTGCAAACGAATATCAGCAGAGTTTCATTGCAGCCTTTGTCGATTTTAACATAGTGTTCGATTCAGTTGATCGAGCTGCCCTGTAGGACATCCTGAGACTTTGCGGGATCCCTTCAAAGTTGCTGGATATCATGACTGGCCTGTACACTGGTACTGTGAGTGCTGTGCCTAAAGAGTTCCGATCTTCGTGGTTACTCCGTGCCGAGTTCATTCCGAGTTCTCGGATGATTGACAAGCAGCAGTGTGCAGCAGCGTGCAGCGATTGGTCGAGGCGGTCTTGTGCCGAGTTTTTTGTAAACTTTGATTGGCTGGGAAAGAGATGCGTTCCGAGTTCTGTTCCGCCTCCCCGTCTAAAAGCGGCGATGTCATGTTTCGAGTTTTATTTTAAAGTGGGGCCCGCTGATACTATTAACACGGTACCATTGATGTTACAAAGATTATAGTGAAGTAAAGTAAAACAGATGTAGTTTAATCTAATGAGAATTCATTTGTTTTGTACATATTAATAAAAGTATTCTTTTTTTTCATTTTACTAAACTGGTTTCAGTAATATAAATATCTGTAAATAGTCTGGACAGAATTGCGTTATAATTATGTTTGTTAATAATAAATAATAATAATGCTAATAATAATAATGCTAGCAATAGGAAAATGCAGTGTAACAAGGTAGTTGTAATATTATTAAAGGCCTTAAAAAAAGTCAGTACTAGTATTACTAACCATTTATATTTATTTATTTTTTTTGTGTGTCCCTTTACTCTTTCAGAATTCAGAATTAACAGTTTCTGGTATCTCATACCATGGCTGCCACTAGTATTCCTACGTGAGTCTTTGTTTGTAGTAGCAATGTTCCTCTCAAAACAAAGGAATCTTTCTGTAATTGACGTACTGGTTGATTGCGTTGTTTTAATAGACCCAACATCACCTGCGGTGTTGACATGTAAGTATTCATAGGTTAAATATCATGAAGGTTCATTTAAAAAAAAAAAAAAAAAACCTTTTTGGAATATTGGGTTGTTTGGTGCCTATAGAATTTGTTCAAAGGTGGCGGTTTATCATCCTATTGTTCCCTTTTTCCTTTTTTCCTTTTTGTATGCTCAGTTACTCTTTATCTGATCTCTGTTGGAGGCAACGTCGCTTGGTGCAGACTATATGGAGGTTGTAACCTATTAGTTGTTCCCTGAAGGCCAATTTGTAATATTCTGAAATTTGTATTAATTTCAGTTTTCGGTAACCTAAACTTTAAATGTAAATGTCTGCCATTTTCCTGCGGATCTGTTTCAGGTCGCTCATTGCATTCCAGCTGGTTAAATTTGAAGAAAAATAGGTGTTGTAAAACTTTGGAATGGAACTTTAACTTTGTCTTGGTTTATCTAATTTATCCAGCTTGAACCCTGTGCCACAGTTCCGCCGCGAGACCTCTGGCGAACTGACCCTCAAAGCCTCCGCTGAGGCGATCCAGGTCGCCAAGGCATACGGCCTGAGCGACTCTGTGCCGTTCAAGGTCAAGTCGGCCGAGATGGTCAGGGAGCAGGCAGCAGGTGGTGACCCCGGGGACTCCAAGGAGCTCCAGTTTGGACAGTACCGGGGTCAGACTTTTAAATGGTTGCTGACCCATGACCTCGGCTATGCCGTCATGGTGTTGGCAACCCACCTGAGGGAGCGCGAAGATGGCCAGGCGTCGGATAGCCCTCTGGCGAGCAATAAAAACGCCCTGGAGTCCTACGCCTGGCTCTTCCCCGAAGTGAAGAAGGCCATCCGTCGTCGCCGGGAGAGAGACGGGTCGGCCAGGACTTTGGACGAGGGCAAGAGGCTCGTCGGCTTCGGCCAACATGGACACCTGACGTTTGAGGCCCTTTACGATACAGAAGATCGGGAGGCCAAGAGGTAAGAGACTTTTGGGTGGGGTCCGAGGGGAAGGGCACAGCAAGGTAGTTGGGACCCTGCTTCCATTTGTTCACCTGTTACCGTTCCCGCTGTTGTACCCCAATGCAGTTACATCAAATGGCTCCGGCGCCAGACCACCAAAGTCGGGACCAAGATGTACACACTCCAGCTGTATGTGCAGCGGAGAGACGAGGCGAAGGCGGCAGCAACCTCCTCCCTTCCCAAAACCACCACTGTTGCCCCCCACCACCTCTCTCTCTGCAGCAGCCTCCGTCGTCGAGATTCCCGATGACGTGCTGCTGTCGGCCAGCATGGAGTTGGAGGCTGGTAAGTGACAGCCACCCATGGAAACTGGTGGTGGCTCCTTCACTTTTTCTGTTTAACCTGTTATTTGTTTGAATTTGTTAACAACCTTCCCCAGCATCTACCTCCCAGTCTGCAACCAGTGGAGGGCCCTTGCCATCCCAGCGCTCCCAACCGACAGCTGATCCGGGAAAGCAGCCTTCGCAAACGCTGTCTGTAGCCAGGAGAGAGGTGAGTTAAAAGGATGTGTTTGTTTGAATTGCATTGCCGGGAAAGGAACAGGCCCTGTCTGATTGCTTTTGTTTGTTTTTCTGTTGCTCATGCTCTCTCTCTCTCTCACTCTCTCTCACACACACACACACACATACACACACACAGCTACTTTTGCCAGAGGGCTGGAGGACTTCACTACCAAAGAACCAGCACACGTGGTTAAGTCGGGTCCTTTTCACCAGGGGCAAGGACGGAAAGCCTGTGCTGACCTCCAACCTTCGCCTTTGGTGGCACCCTCCCGGCCCCCGCAACGTGTACCTCCAGCCCCCGACATCGCCCAAAGCCTTTTTTCAGCGCCCGTTCTTCCTGTGGATGCTGTACCGCATGTGGGGCTACAAGCTGTCCTGCACGGCGTGCAGCCACAGGTTGTCGGGAGCCGGACTCTACAGGACCGTCCGGAGGGTCCTGGACACAGACGGATGGTACTTTATGGCCACGGAGTACCTAGAGTGCCAGCGCTGCAGGAAGAAGGTGGCGGGCTGGTCACAGGATATCTTGGATCAGCTGCACTGCACCCATCGGTATCAGTTTCCAGCTATCCTGACTTACAGGTCAGACAAGGAGTCCCCGATGGCCGGGTCAACTCTCCACAGGTAGACGGGCACACACGGGCAGTCCTAACGTCTCTCTTCTGTCTTAACACAGATTATCCTGCGACAAAAAGCTCATCGGGCAGATGCGTGAGCGCACGCTGGGCAACAGGGCCACCCGGCTGCGCAGATATCTGCTCGAGGAGCACGCCAGGTCCTGATTGGAGCGGTCCAGACCGTTCATGTTCGCGGTCACCAAGTTCATTACACCGGGTGCCGAGCCACCTGCGACTCCGCCTCTACTACCGCGGATGACCCCGGTGCCCGGTACAAAGTGGTTGCTGTCCATCTATGCCAGGGTGGTGGCTTTGAGGCTAGAAGAGACCAAGGCCCGGATCACCTCCATCTTTGGCTCAATCTTGAAGATGGACTCAACAAAGAAGGTGAGCGATATCGCCATCCTCTCCTTCCTTCCTTCCTTCCTTCCTTCCTTCCTTCCTTCCTTCCTTCCTTCCAGCTTACCGTTACTCTCCCTTTCATCGTTCAGGTGACCAAGAAACTAGCTGGTGCCGTGGCAGGAACGGCAGCCTGGGTGACCAACGTGGGGAACGAGCACGGCCAGATCTTGATCAGCGTCCTCACTGCAGCCGAGGGCGCTGGCCTGCACCCCATGGCCACCGGGCTGATGCGGCGATACCGTGATGCCAGTGTGTCCCCGCCTCTGGTCCTCTATGTGGACCGAGACTGCTGTTCCCACGGGGGACCCTGCAAGGTGTCCCTCTTATTCAACCAGTGGGATCAGCTGGTGTTGCGGCTCGATGTGTGGCACCTGATGCGACGCTTTGCAGCGGGTGTCACCACGGAGAGCCACCCACTGTACAGCCTCTTCATGGCGCGTCTCTAGTTCTGCATCTTTGAGTGGGACCAGGGAGACGTCGCCAGGCTGCGACAGGCCAAGGCTAGCGAGCACTAAAGGAGCTGGCCCGCCACTGCCACCACCGCACACGTGGGGCGGAGGAGACCGGCCGGCTCATCGACGAGATGCTGGAGGCCTTTGGGGATACCACTGACACCATGGGTATCCCGCTTTTGGACCACGCTAAAATCCAGGACATCTGGAAAACTCAGAGGCGCCACCTCCACTGCATCCAGGATCCACCCGGCGTGCACCTGTACATGCAGACCGGACAGCTGGTCAAAGGGGGGATCACGCTGCTGGTGTTCAGGTGTGCGCGAGGTTCAACTTCATTGGAGTTGTTCCACCTGCATCTGGACCGCTTCATACCTGGTAAGGGTGCTCAGAAACCTGTTCTTTGTGACCTGTGTTGTGCGAGGGAGTGGGTGGCATTGCATTTTTATCTCTGTGTCTCTCTCTCTCTCTCACTCACTCACTCACCGTGTCTTTCAGGCACTTCAGCCAGCGCGGCCCACTTTCAGGCCTATCTGCTGGAAGGCCTGGCGCGGTGGAACGAGGACCGTGCGGCACAAGCAGTGGAGGAAGCAGACCAAGATATGGTCTGCTACAGTGGCCAACTCCAGCACTCCGTCAACGAGCTGAGCGACATTCTATATCACATGAAGCTGGTTGACGATTACAACCGGCCTGCGAAGTACACTGGTGAGGCGGGCGTCGAGCTGTCTATCTCTCTCTCTATCTCTCTCTCTCTCTCTCTCCCTCCCCTCCCCAACCTTTTCATTTTAAAACAGTTCCCTCCTTTTCACAGGTGAGCTCATAGGTATCCAGTACCTATTTTCGCAGACCGGTCAAGTGCTGGAGGAAGTGATGGGCAGGGATCCCGACGCTCCGGATGGGACTGATACAGACGACGATGATGACAGTGTCGACGAGGGCTTCCAAGAGGACGAGGGGCCGGTACAGGAATCTCTGGACAACACCCTCTTCAGCCTTGAGGAGGACTTCGTCCAACAACTGTTGTCGTCTGACAAGTCCCAGTCGCGCCCTGCCATCGGCGCCTCAAAGTCTGGGCCAGCCGACCAGGACACCTCCCCTGGAGATGAGGCCACTCAAAGCGTGTCCCACGAGCTGGTAAGTCTCTCCCGACGAGTTGTGCTATACCTGTGGAATATCTGAGGAGTGCTCCCCTTTCTCACTTTCGCTCTCTTCCCCCAACAGAATAGCCTTGGACCTGACACTGGCCCAGGTTACCAGCACGTGGTCAACCTGGCCTCCAGTCTCGTGAAGCTGCGTCACCATGCCTACGTAACGCAGCAGCAAGTGGCGGAGATCATCACCCTCTGGGAACGATTGCCGGAGGGCAACAAGGCCCCAGTTCGCTTTCTGCCACGCCACCAGGAAAGACTGGTGCAGGGGAGGTTCCGACACAAGCACTCGCAGACCAGTGTCACACCGGGAGTGGAGAGCTTGCAACGGTAGGTGATCAACCTCTTTGGTGTCACCTCTTTCCTTTTGATGGGATATCGATGGCATGGCTGACTGACTGACTGACTGACTGACTCTCACTCTCTGTTTGTGTATCTCTCTCTCTCTCCCTCCCTCCCACCCCCCGAATTTTGTAGGTGTATGGTCGGCCAAGGCGGCCAAGCCGCACAGATGCCAAACATCAGCCGCCTTGTGGAGGCCGTTTGTGTACAGCTGTCCAGGATTCACCCCGAAGGAAACACCATCAGCGGCGTGAGGGTGAACCGCTGGGCAGCTGTGATGCGTGCTTATATCTGCATCCAGGAAAATATCCTCACAAACCCGGTACTCAGGGCCCAGACGCAAATCCAGTTATTCTCCCTCAATCAGCGCACCCTGGCACAATGGTAAGTACACACTGGACAAGTACCATCCACATGCCCCTCTCCTCCCTCCCACCCTGACTTACTTTGCTTTCTGTCCCTGTAGGCACTACGCTCACACCAGGGAGCTGGTACGGCGGGCTCTGGAGATGGCCGTGCCACTGCCAACCAGCTCGGCCCTTGCTTCAGAGCCCACCCCTACCGTTCGACCATGACCCACGGGCCCCAAGCAGTCCGCTGCACAACCACTGGAATTCCATAACCCGCCTGACCTATCTGGTCAGGCGACGCAGCGACGTCGGGGCCCCGTGGATGTGGCACCAGCCATCATTGGGCACCCCCCCGAGCCACATGAAGCACCCGTCACCCAGCCACTCTCCCCGCCAGCTGACACTGCCACTCTTCCGCTTCCACCGCTGCCGGCAGGACCCTCAGTACCCCGCACCACTGCCTGGCGGCGGAAGAAAAAGGAGGAGGCGGACGAGCTGGCACGACAGCAAGGAATCCCCCCCAAGCAAAGGAAAAAGATTGAAAGTTACATTTGCAAGTGCTGTGGCCATCCTAAAACAAAAGAGTTCGGCCACAGCCAATTTGGGGGGGGAATTCTTTTGCTCCACCTCAGCTGGCAAAACTATACAGGAGTGGCTGGAGGAAAAGAGGAGGGAGAAAAAAAATCGTGCTGGGGGGGATAGCCATTAAAGAATTTTATTTCTTTATTTATATGTTTATTTGATTTGTAGATGGGCCCATACAGTGTTTTTTTTTTTTTTTTTTGTTTTGTTCACGAGGAGGTCTGCTATTGCCTGGCACGTTATATGTTGTCAAGGAGGCCTCCTTTTTTCAAGCTGTTTTTAATTATTATTTTTTTTTTTTTGCAATCTTTGCAAATGACTGGCACTTTATATATTGTCAAGGAGGCCTCCTTCTTTTTTCAAGATGTTTTTACTTTTTTTGCAAATGACTGGCACTTTATATATTGTCAAGGAGGCCTCCCTCCTTTTTTCAAGATGTTTTTACTTTTTTTTTTGCAATCTTTACAAATGACTGGCAGGCCTCCTCTTCCTCTCAATTTTCTTTTTTAATTTTGGGCTACATCTAAACATCTGGTTATGGTAGTTATTTTTATTATTGCAAAAATTGTTTGATATTTATTTATTTGTTTGTTTGTATATAGTTCCTTGGATTGTTGTTTCACTTTTATTTATTGTATGTATATACTTATTTCATGTTATATTTATTGTATATAGTTATTTGATTGATTTCTATTTATTATATGTATATATTTCATTTTATAAACCTTGTTGATTGAATCGTTGTGTCTGCCTGCCTCCTTCTGTCCCGCCGCCGCTTTAAGGGCTCTCTGTTTACCTTCCCGCGACCGCATGGCTAATCGGCTATGCAACCGCCCCTTTCACCTTTTACGGACCCGGCTCTGCAGAGCAGGCGGCCTTCTTCCGCCACGAAGATCGGCTCCCAGTTGATTCTGGGGTTTGTCAGGGGTGTGTTCTTGCTTCTACTTGCTTCTACTCTTTTCAATGCTTTCATGGACTATGAGTTGGGCAGGGTCATGGGTTCCAGAGGCTATGGGGCATCTTTTGGTGAAGAGAGATTCACTGATCTTGACTTTGCAGACGATGCTGTGATGTTCGTAGAGTCAATGGAGGCTCTGATTGGGGCTTTTGAGAGATTGAGTGAGGAGTCTGAGTGTCCGGGCTTGCGAGTGTCCTGGATAAAAACCAAGATTTAGGCCTCCACTCAGCAGTGTGTCTGTCAGTGGAGAGAGTGTCGACCTTGTCGAGTGATTTACTTACCTTGGCAGCGGCATTCATGTCTCTGGTGACTCTTCCTATGAAGTCAGTAGATGGATTAGGAGAGCATGGGGGATCATGAGGTCGCTGGAAAGGGGTATGTAGCACACTCCCAATATCTTTGCAAAAGGATGAATGTCCTAAAAGGATGAAAGTTTTTAGATTCCTTGTGCTTGTTATTTTGCTACATGCTTGCGAGACATGGACGCTTATCCAGTAACCTGAGATGAAGACTGGACTCCTTCGGTACTGTGTCTTTTTGGAGAATCCTTGGGTACTGCTAGTTTGACTTTGTGTTGAATGAGCAGTTGCTCATGGAGTGCTGAATGAGGCACATTATCAGCATTGTGAGGGAGCATCAGTTATGGCACTATGGCCATGTGGTGCGATTCCTGGAGGGTGATCTAGCTCACAGGATCCTCCTTGTTGAGGACCTGAGCTTATTTTGAGGTATTGGAATGTCATTTTCTAATATCTACAATCAGAGGCGTGACCACGAGGGGGCTGGGGTGGGCACTGCCCCCCCAGACACAAGCCGTGCAACCCACCCCCCCCCCCGCCCCACGAAATGCTCTGTCTGTCCAATGAAAACTCTGGAGAAGAATAACATTTGATTTTCAAAACTGAGTTGCTTTCCAATCGGCCCGTTTGAATTTGCAGCGTATCCGTCAGTGCCTCCTCCACTAGATAGGCACAGTGCTGCTCACAGTTCACTTCGCCGCACATTTTGCAGCACGTTTTGAACTTGTTGACCGCATTCTTTAATTAAAACAGCGTATACGTTCCATTCTTCTTTTATTATCTGGTTGGTAACACCAAAGGCTATGCATAGGTGGCTTATTAAAAAGCAGACATCTTTAACCTCTGTCCCTCCACAAGCTGCTGGCTCCATGGTTGAGCCCAGCACCGCTGCTACCAACACGGAGCACAGCGCACTCACGTCGGAACTGAAAACTTCACAAGATGTAGATAAGCCAATCCTCCAGCTCTGCACCCGTGTTGGGTACTCCAAACCTCTGCCTTCAACAAAATATACAGTCTGGTCTGCCTGACTTAAATATGGATAGCCCATCCAGCCCATTTTAATTAATTATCCCAAGCGCGCATTCGGAAAGACACTCAGATGTTTTAGTGCAAGCTGGTATCAGTCTCGACCATGGCTTGAATATTCTGTTGTCCGTGATGGCAGCTTTTGCTTTGCCTGCCGCAAATTTAGTGTTTCCAATTCGGACCGCGAGGACATATTCACCAAACACGGCTACACTAATTGGAAAAAAGTGCTAGAAAAAGACGGTGGCGGCTTCCACAAACATGCGCCTAGTATCCCGCCTGTCAGAGCCATGTCTGCATCACAGCACTCATCATTGGTGTGTCTTCAGCTGCATGCGAAAGCTCTTTCTCTATTTTGAACGGAATTCTCACTCCACTCCGCCGAACAATGCTGCATTCAAGGAAGAGAAATTTAGTCATTCTGGCACATGAGAAAAACATCACAGAAAATCTAGACATGAATGAATTTATTTCAGAATTTGCCAAGAGTAACCGCAGACTGGTCCTGTAGATAATATCCATGTTAAACACTGAAAACTGATGTCCTATAGCCTCCCATGATTACAATAAGCCACGTTTCTGTTCTTGCTCTTATATGTTGTATACATTTGACTTTATTGATATTTACCTTGTAGATGTAGTTCTATATTTGTTCACAAAAAATAATAATACAAGTTCCATTGCCTCTGCTAATTTTATTGAACAATAGGTTATGATTTATGCCACAAGTTTTGCTTTTATATGTTATATAAAACTATGTTGTTATTATTATTTGACCCCCCTACAAAAATGGGGATGGATGGATGGATATTTTTTGCCCCCCCAGACAAGCCAAATGCCCACCCACACATGATGTTCTGGTCACACCTCTGTCTACAATACAATTTTAGATAGCTTCCTGTGCATTTTCAGATGTTTGAAATATGTCTTGAGATATCTCAAAATAACGTTCTGCTCATTTCAAGATATCTCCGATATGTATAAACAAGCATAAAGGTAAAATAGACAGGAACTCCCACTCAGAGAACAAGAAAGTTTATCATAAGTGATTTTGTGGTATCTCAAAATGAATAACTGATACTTGAAAATGCATAGGAGACCAGTTTGAGATATATTGTGGACACAGTTATTTTGAAATATCTGAAAATGTTTTTGTGATATCTTGAAATTCATTTGAGAAGTCATAATGTTTATTGCAGATATCTCACAATGTAGAGGAACCTATTTTGAGATACCTGGAAATAATTTTCAGGCATCATAAAATGTGAACTGCTGTTTAAGATATCTGAAAATCATTTGGAGATATCTCTAAATGTTAATTAGGCTCTCCATAATACTGTAAAGTGTTTTTCATTATAGGAAAGAGTATATACCATTAAAATCAGAATCTGAATTCACTTTATTGGCCAGGTACCTAATGTGTACTAGGAGTTTGTTTTGATAGTATTGGTGCAACAAACAAGGACAGCACAGAATACAAAAATACATATAAAAAGATAAAATATGATGCAGAATACAAGGGCAATACAAAAAATAAATAAATAAACAGACAGTAGGATTAAAATGACCAGGCAGTCTAGTGTGCAGGTATTCTTAGATGTCAAGTAGAAGGTCAGACCTGATTAGTCAAAATAAATGCAAGTGGGAAAAAACTGTTCAGGTGATGTATATTTTTAGCTTTCACTGCACGAAGACATCTGCTGAACGTAAGTCCTTGGAACAGGTGATGCCCTGGGTAAGTTTGATCAGCAATGATCTTTGCAGCCCTCATCCTTACCCTGGACTCATGCAGGACTTGAATGTGTGGTAAGTCACAGCCTACGATCTTCTCACAGGCTTTGCTGATATGCTGCTGATTGGCCTTAGCCTGAGCAGAGGCAGCTCCAAACCAGATTAGGTGAGGTCAGAATGGATTTGATGATGGCTGTATAGAACTGATTCAATATTCCCACTAAGGCCGTGTTTATACTTCACGTGACGCATGGTGCAGCGGATGCTCCTGCTATGCAGGCGTTTTACTGTTTATACTTGCGCGCGTACTTTATGGAAATCTGGAGGAATCTACCAGGTGGCATTGCGAGGTATAATCATGGTTAGAACAGGTTTGGCATTGTGAATTGTATTGAATTGAATTGAACAGGTATTGTCAATTGCCTGGAACACCCATTAAATTCCGATGACACCTTACCGCAATACTTCTGAAAAGGATGTTTAATGATTAAATCCATCAATCCAGGGATTTGTCCATTCCAGCAAGCATTGGGCAGGAGGCTGAAACAATCCCTGGACAGGCATCAGCTCATGGCAAGGTGAATACAAGCACTCACATACACTAGCGTCATTTTAGTGTCACCAAATCTGCATATCTTTGGAAGGAAACCGGAGCACACTGTGGAAACCCAGAAGGAAAACATGTAAACTCCAGGCAGAGAATCCAAGCGACATGACCCCCTGCGAGACAGCAGTGCTACTGCTCTGCCACCGTGTCACTCCATGTGTGTAATTATTAACAGTATTCATTATTTAAATGAAATTGTCGATTTATTTGTAAAATGTAACATACATACTTTAATGCATTTCATCATGAAAGTGATATCAAATATTAGGATTCTAAATGTGCAGAGAGTTGGAATATCATACATTTAATGTGTTCTGTGTGGTGATCTATTGCTGTTTGCCACTGCTGTCAGGTCCAGAGGAAGCCCTAGAAAAAAAAGACGGCACAGAAGACGGTATGTGAGACTTTCAAAATGTATCGTGTCATTACGATTGGGAATATGTGACGCTTGAATATAAAAGCACCACGTATGCATTTGTATGTCGGCATTTTGCTTCACCACATCGAACCATTCATCAAACATCAAAGCGCGTGCATCATCACAAGTAGATAGTGACCAGAGACTCTGATGTCACATTCCAACTTTTAGCACACCTGGCCCCCGACTTTTTGCTGGTACTACAACTCGTGCACGCATCGCGTTCATTTCTGAGGACCTGCTCAGAGGATGCGTCAAATGAAGGCTGGGAACGCGTGGCAGCCACGATGCGGGACATTACGCGTTCTGAGCGTGAAGTATAAATGAACCCTAAAAGTGTTGTCACAGCACAGTGCCCAGAAACACCAATGACTCTGTCATCCCAACGGATCAACTGATCATAACTTTTCATTAGCTAACCACTGCCATAGACCAGTATTAACCCCTAACCTAAATGGATTCATTTAATGTCCCTTTTGCATTACATGCCTCTTTGTAGAAAGATACTTAGAATTAAGAGGACTGCACTTCATTGTATGCTTACTTAAAGAAACAGTAATATCATTAAAAGTAGTAGTATTGTTAATATGATAAGTAGTGTACCATTAAACCAATTAATATGGTTTTCAGTCTGGTGAAATATTAAGTAATTTTTTCATTTTCATTTTGGTTATTCATAGTGCTTATGCTCAGGTTATAAAGGTCTTTCCTAATGGCTAGTTTCGTTGTGACTGCATAATTCACTTTACTTTGGATGGACTTTAGTATCCACTTACCAAGTCTTTCCATCACTTTCCATCCATCTATAGAAGAGATCCTGTGCCCTGTGAGTGGCAGGCAGCTGCTTGTACCCAGTCGCCATGGACAGAAGAAGAACTCGCAGGTTTTGCTGAGGCATTGTGCCACTGTCATCCCACCTTTGAGTTGACATAAGTTCCCCAAGCATGACCAGCATGTGTGTCTAATTAAAGAAAAAAATCACAAAATGACACATTTTGCAATGTAAGAAATTAAGGCACTATTTTGGTATTGTTAAGCATTTAATCAGTAGCAACCATACAATTAAGTTAAATGCATACCAGAATTAGTATTAGGATTGAGTCCTAATAATCAAAAATCCTTCCAAAATGATGAAGCACCAAAGTAATATTGTGTTTTGAACGTTGTGGTAGCTGCCATGCAGTTAGTGGCCTCTGGATGATTTTTAATGTTCACTTACCACCTGCTCCACCCTTACTTTCAGCCAAATGTTGTAAATAAGCCAGTGGTGATTCATCTAAACAAACACTATTTGCATATTGTGTCTTCTGTAGCACACAGCATTTAGTAAGCATTGAAAGGTGCTTTCCAGTCACCTTGGCCAAAAATATGGACACTCTCCCACAGTTTCAGTTTGCTGCATGTTGACTACAAAAACTACTCTATTTCTAATCACCAAATACATTGAACTCATTCCTAGTTAATTTGTAAGTCAATCGATATATAAAGAAACACAGTGAGCAGCGCAGTGGGTACCTAACCTGTGAGAAGAATTTGGAGCTTAAGTTTATGCAATACTCTCCTTGTCTATGCAATGTGAAAAGCAGATAGAAGGTTAGGGAAATTTTGCTTGGACTTAGCGATCAAAATTAGAGAACAAATTACAATTTTGTAATTTACAAAGTCACCAATTATCCCAGGAGTGAGCAATGTCGGTCCAGAAGAGACACAGTGGCTGCAAATTTTGGTTCCAACCCAGTTTCTTAATGACAAGTCAATTATTGCTGATGAATCACTTTTTGCTTAAGCGACATTTTGATGCTTCAAAACTGGAGAAGGAGTTGTACTATTTAACAGATGGTTCTAATCTGGCAAGGTCTTGAAATACCAGGTCAACCCAACTGATTAGTCAACATTGTCATGCATTTTGCAAGATGGTGAGCCCCTCTAGGGTAACTGAAACAGGTGGTTTAGAAGAAGGCTAATGGGATGACCCTCTCTCCCACTGGAAGAAAGTTGGTCATTCCCAGAGCGCAATTTCTCAAATATTGAAGCTATGCAAAGAAACTGAAGTCCCAAAAAAAGGCCAGTTGCACATATAAGATAAGTACATCGGAAAACAGGATGTTGCAGAGACTCTCATTGAGGGGATCAGTTCAACACCACAGCTGGAATTGCTCACCAATTTAGTGCTGAACATGGCAAGAATTTTTCTCAACATAGTGTCTCATCATCTGAGAGAACTGGGACTCAAGGACCACTCCACAGTGACAAAGCCTCTTATCAGTGAGAAGAATAATAAAGCTAGACTAGCCTTTGCTGAGGAGCAGGTTGGGTGGACTGAGCAGAACTGATCCAAACTTCAATTCAGTGATGAAAGCAAGTTTAATATATATAGTTGGTTCAAATAATGTTCGAGTTTGAAAAGTTTTGAATAAGTCAGTAAAGTCTGGCAGAGGAAGCATCATGGTGTGGCTGATGTCCTCTGCAGCAGGAGTCGCACCTCTCATACAGCTGCATGGCAAGGTGAATGATAATATGTGTCAGACCCTCCTTCAGCAACATGCAGTTCCATCATTGCGAGCATCACACAATCAGCCAGCCATTTTTATGCATGATAATGCCCCTTGCCATACCGGAAAATGGATGAAGAAATTCTTTGAAGCAGAGAATATCAAAGTGATGAAATGGCCAGCCCAGAGTCTTGAGCTGAACTTGATTGAGAATCTCTGGAAGATAACTGGTAGCAAAATTATGGCAAAGAAACCCACTACAGTTACCAAATTGTGGAAGAAGCTGGAAGACGAGTGGAACAAAGTCAAGACAGAGCAGTGTAAGAAATTGGATATGCCCTGTGGGTGCAGATGTTTTTAACAGAATTTTATATTAAAATTTAAGTCACAATGTTGCATATAAAATACATATACCACAAAGAAAAAAAATCTTTGATTCCAAGTACCTTAATCAGATGAAAGGAGCACCAGTTTCCGCTGAAGGCAAATCTCTTAAGCATGTGGACCATGTGAATGGCACACATTCGAATTGGGAGGTACTCCTTTTCTTTCCAAAGATAGAGGCTGAGAGAAAAGGCCTCATTGTACTTCAGGGTTCCCTGGCTGCAGAAAAATGGACATACAGTTAGAAAAGAGTTTTATTGTTGTCATCTAACAAAAAGAAAATGTAGAGATGTTCAGATGTTTACAACTACCAGAGTTAGAACTTCTCAAAGAACGGTCAACAGCTAGTTGATCTAATGGGAATAAAGCAACCCTGGGGAAATGTTAGCTGACTATAAATTAGCCGACTAGATTTTGGTCTATAACTAGAAAGAGAAGCATAGTACAGATTTGGAAAAGTAATTTGAAGACTCAAAAACCTTTAAAGTTATTAGTTGCAGTATCATTGATGAGGAGAATGCTGGGATGTTATATGCTTTTTCAAATTTTGCACTAATATTTTTAAATTATTTAAGCGGTGGACCTTTTTTTTTTTATTAATAGTTTCTTTGTCACTTCCATTCTACGATTGCAGATTAAGCATGCTGGTGAAGACCTTGGAAAGACATATACAGCAGTACCTTACATGACTGTTCAAACCCACGGAACTGAAAACTCACCTAAAAGCAGTACAAGATGTTCACTTCATAGCTGGAGCAAATCTTTCAACATCAAATGTGCAACATTCCACTTGGACCCCAGGCAAATTCAGCTTTATCCTCATTCCTCTCCATAGTAGAGTTTGTGAATATCAGCTCCATAAGTGGAGGCCCAAGTCCAGGTCGCCTTCATCTCTTTAGGCTAACGTAATGACAGACAACCACATTTTGCTTCTAGGCTTCCTTTCCTTGCTAGTCGATTGAAGATATGTCCTTGATATTGCAGACTTTATTATTCTGAACCTATCCATCATCTGTCCACAAAACTTGTGTGTCCTGGTTTGTGACCCTTGTCTTAGATATTTTAAATCACAGCCCCATTAATCTTTGAGAATCACGGAAACTGGATTTTTAGGATGATGGTGCTGCATGCTGTAGTAACCAACATTCACTACCTCCAGCAGGAGGTGCTGAAGATGGACTTCTCATTGTATGTCCAAGTCATTACGGAGAGGATCCTCTGCTGCAATTATCGTTCTTCCCAGACCTGTGTAAAATGTTGAGATTGGACAAAGCCTATTGCAGACTGTCTGAGATCCTTCGGCAAAAAGCAAAGCATCAGCTTTGTGGAGAACTGGAACCTCTTGTAGGAAAGACTACAGCTGGGATGCTTTCAATGCAGTAAATTTAGTGCCAATGTTACTAAGGTAGTACTGTGTTTATGACTTTGTGTAATGGTTACAATGTGCTCATGCCAAAATATGATAAGTTTGCAGTCAGTTCTACTGACGAGATGTATTATATTGATCCTGTAATAACAAATTACAGAATTGCTAAAATGTACAAACAGCCTGATATAAACACAGATAATTTAATTGGTATCTCTAACTGTCCTGAGCTTTTGGTGCAAATTTGATTGATTTTGATTTAACTAAATTTGAAAATCTGAAATTTCATTTAACTAAATGTTAATAATGTCATGAAAATAGAATTCTTAATTTTGTGTGAAATGTGGTGTAGTAGGCATGATGTCACATGCTACTTGAAACAGCCCCTCTGAATTATAATTTTGTTTGTTCTCTTGAGTAAGACTAGAGAGCTGGTAGCTTATCAAGTATTTTCCTGAGCTATTTAAAGTGCTCTAAATACAGGGCAGAAAAAAAGATGGCATTATATAAATGTATGATAAATTCTATTCTAAACACAGAGTTTTAAAGATACAGTGCACTCTTTGAAGATTAGATCAAATTACTTCATTTCTAGTTTATTAACATTGAACAATTTCCTTTTAATGGAAATGCTTATGATATTAATAAGAGCTTGTAGCAGGACAAAGCCCTTTTGCTAGGCTTTCAGTGGCACACAATACTTTATCTGCTAAAAGAACAGACTTGACAGATTCAGAAAGCCAGCCACTCCTCCAATGGCTGGATTCCAGAAGGGTACATAATTGAGTGGCTGTTCTGCAGTTGTACTGTTACTCGAAATTCAGTCAGCTTGCTTTCTGAACTTAAAAAAAAATTCTCAAAAGCAGAAATGTTAGTCAAACATGAGCCAATGTTTCTGCAAACGTTTACAGGCCAAAAGATTCCTGAAAAGACATTAATCACAAGCTGAACTCTTTCTTACTTTACTGCACACACACGGGGACCTATGAGCAGTCTTTGAACTACACATGGAAATACATTGTGATTCAATAAGAAGAATCTAAGCCTAAAAATTAGATTCATGAATCTTTTTATGGCCAGTGAGCTCAGCTATTCTATTTGGGGCTCAAAACCCTCTTTTTGACATAATAGGTTGACTGTCATTAGAGCTTTTGGAGCTAGATAGTCTGCAAGCCCTCTGAAGATCCCATAGTGGTGTTGGTGATGGGGGTCTCTAGCTCTGAGCCAAACTTCGTATCAGTGATTGAACTGAGTCTAGTCAAGGAAGCCTTAATTCAAACAGGTAACCTCAGTGCCGGAACTCTTGTGCCTAAAGTGGACAAGCTTCTTCTTATCAAGCTACAGAGAACATGGCAAAGAGCCTATTGCTCAAAGTAAATGTATGAAGACTAAATCACTCTGCAGACATGAATAAAGACATTCTTTAACCTGAAGCAATAGGGGCAAGGTAGGAGCCAATTATGGACACCTTGCCTTGCCATACCTTACCTTCCTATTTCAACAAAAATGACTCGGAATTTAGATGGTAGGCCACTGTTTACACCTCAGAAATTTACATTAATATAACTACACACCTTTACAGTCCTCATCTTGACCCATCGGCTGCTCTTTAGATGTTAGACACATTTACCTTATTATTATTTTGATAATGTGTGTTACTATCTGATAAGTATTAATTCTGTTAGGTTGTGATAATTCAGTTCTCTACAGGAAGATTTCAGATGCTTGATTGCTCAACTTATACCATAATTAAGAATCTGAACTTGGATAATGAATCAAGAATCACCTCTGTCATGCATGGTTAACTTTGCTGAGTTACATTGACTAGTGATTTGAAAACGGCAACATCCAAACAAACATATGCCAACCTTTATTTTTGAGTTTTAATTGAATGGTAAGTGTGATTGGAGATAAATCCTGATAGATATGCACTTAACCTAACAATTTTGTTGAAACTGAGCAACAAATTCATGACCTGGGTAATGTCCCACAGAAAGCTGGTATAGCAAACACCTTCATCTGAAAATCTTGAGAGGTGAAATAGGAGTGAAAGGTGAGAGAGATAAGACAAGCCATCAGATAACAGTACAAGATGTTCCCTGTGAATGATTAGAAAGATGAAAGCTTGTAACCAGTCTGAAGAGTATTATCCATCCATCAGTCCAGCTATCCATCCTCCTAACCTGATTAACCAGAGCAGGGTCACAAGGCACCTGGAGTCTATCCCAGAAAGAATAGGGTGCAAGGCAGGAACAATTCTTGGACAGTGAACCAGTCCATTATAGGGTGAATGCATGAAAACACATGCACACATGCTAGGGTTAGTTTAACATCACCAGTGATGATTTCATCACAGAGAATGGAGAGCCAAACTCCAAGAACAGGGTTAAAGCTTAGTGCTAGAATAGGTCTGGGCTATGAATGTAGATTAATTTGATTTCTTGATATCATGCTTACCTACTGAAGTGTTGACCTCTAAAAGAAAGAATCACGTCTCTTCTCCCTACCTGGCCAAATGAAATGAGTCATCAATTAGATTTGCTCTGTCATTGCTGCTAAACACCAAATCATTCTCTTGAAGCTGATGGATGATCATATGGAACATCTGGAGATCATAGGCCACTCTGTAAAAGCCGGTGCAGTTAACGTTTGCTTTAATCCACAGCACCTCCTTTGGTAAATCAATGGACACTGTAAACAAAAGTGCTATGATGAGGCTGCTAATAAGTATAATTTAGCCCCACCAGTAATAAAGAAAGGGGGTTACAGTTGGTAGACTTTGTAGCCTCACTGAATTAATTACACTCCAAAAACATTTTCAGCACCCATCTCTACAACCAAGCACAATCAACATTTCTTGAGGTTAAAGAAAATATTGCAACATGAAAGCCCAGCACTAAAATATTTAACTGGAGATTTACCTTCTTTTTTAATCAGCAGAAGACTTCTGACTGCCGATGAATTGCTTGTGTAAAAAGTGAATGGAATCTGCCAAAGGAAGCTATGGAGAAAATGAATACCAGTTCAAAAGGGCAGGTGAAACTATAATCTTTTGTTTACTTCAGCCTGGTCCCATACCTGCTCTTCACTGAGACATGTAGAGTGAAAACATTCTGTGTAATGAAGAGCTTTCCTCCATTCCGTCTGAGAGACACCAGAGGGTAGCCTTTCTGCATGGTCCAGGTGCTCATGATTTTCTTCACATCAGCCATTCTCCCTGCCTGTAGAGCACTCTAAAATGAAAAGAGAGATGCCATGCTTTATGCGATTGAAAGCAGCTGATTAATGTAATTCTCTTTCTCAAGTAGCAGATGCAGGCCATTTACTGCTTATCGCTTGGTAGGAAGCCATGTTAAAAGGCTGAGAGACAGGGATCCATCATAGGGAACAGTTTTCAGCTTTTATAAGAAGATTAGCATTTGTATGATGATCTGACCTGGATTGGAGTGTCACTGATGAGAAACCACTCAGGGTCCCACCCCCTTTCCTATTTATATCTTCACACAGAGAGATAAACTTGGGGCCTCTGCGTCTGTAAGTGGCCGTTTATCCAGTTGACCTACAGGAGAACTCTGTTGGCTGAACGGCCAGTCAGATTTATATCTGTGAGTGACTCTCTTAAGTAATGGCAGACTTTCTCTCGCTCTTTAATCTTCCACCACACTGCCTTCAGTAATATAAAGGCTTTGAATTTGAGTCCCACTTCTGTTGTGTCACAGTGAGGACGAGCGACTGAGAGGGGTTGTTGCCATGAAAGAATTCCGGAGCAGAGACCAGACCCGGTCTTAGGTATTATGGGGCCCTAGGCGAAAAGGGGGTCCAGGGGCCCTCTGGAAGCTCTGTGAAATGCGTGAAAATTAGACCAAGGAGTCGATCCGGGGCCCCCCGGATGCCGGGGCACTAGGCGGTCGCCTACTTCGCCTATGCCTAAGGCCGGGCCTGATTGGGACAAATAATGCTTTAGTATATTTAAGTATATATGACAATTGCTCACTCGGACAATTTGTTTTGGGGGCCCCCAAGAAGGCGGGGGCCCTAAGCTATAGCTTGTGTAGCTTATACTTAAATCCTGCACTGGCAGAGACACAGGTTGCTGTGACCTGAATTTGTTCAGGTGAAAGGCAAGTGTAATGGGAGTAGTTTAGCCTGCAAGAGACATACTTGCAGTTAGAAACACAACTGGCTGTTGGGTCGACAGAATTCACTTTACTTCAACTAGAGATTCTCCTTTTACTCATTTTTTGGTTCATGGCTGGCCTCTCTGCATGTAGATGTGAAACAGAGAGGGTTGAGGCCCTGAATGATTTCTGTGTAGTGACCAGGGGACTCATGCATAACGCCGTGCGTGGAACTTACATTAAAACATGGTGTACAGGCAAAAGTAGAAATGTGCTTACACACAAAAAAATTCAGATGCACAACACTGTGTGTAACTCAACTTCTACACAGTTTAGCTCCATAAATCCTGGTCAGCGTGAAAAGTAACACACATACACGCACCAGCCATCCCACCCCTAGTCCTCCCATAATTTTGCATATTTTAATATTCAATCAATATTAATATCACCTTCCTCTTTCAGTGTTTGGTTAAAAGACAATGGCAAAACCATGTGAAAAGAAGTATTTCAGTGAATGCGAAGTGGAGGCAAGGAAAAACTTACTATTTGTTGGCTTAAGCAGTGGTATAAACAACAAAAGGAAGTTGATCAAGTGATAAAGAGTGTCAGAGAAGCTCAAAAGTTAAAGGGCAGAAAGTCACACAGTGCCCGAAATAAAAAAAGAAGTGGTCAAATATCAAAGTTGCCGTAAAAAGGCGAGTCGTAGCCCACTGTTTCAGTGTAATATGAAAGCGTATTAGGGGATAGAGAAAAGAAAAAAATTGGGACACAGTGAACAAAATGTCGAAATTTCCACTTTAATCTTGTAGTTTGTAGCGGGGCTACATAGTAATAGTGTTTTCAATGTTTGTGCTGAGTGTGCTTTGTTTCCATAGTCCCATTTGCTGTTTATAATGTGTGCGTCAGTGAATGTTGTCCCCGTAAATACAGAGGGGACAGATGAGGGAGAGACCGCAGCCCCAAGATGGAAAGCACCTGTTTACAATCAATTACATCCGCCTCTTTATTATTTAAACAATCAGGAGGGAAAAGAGAAGGAGGAAGGAGAAAGACAGAGATTTCACTTTACGACTACAATCCACCATTACCTGCTATTTTTCACATCACGCTTTGTATCCAGTTTGTTTTTCATTCTGCCGGATTTACTTCAGTTCAATCATCACCAGAGACCCCAGGGTTCGACGTCATTATCCACCACACGCTGAGGACTAACACGGTGAGATTGTTCCATTTTCCAGCAGATTCAAACACATCCATTCTTTCAGTCATCCGTATTCAGGACAGTAATATACCCGGACTCAAGTTCACGATCATTGTCATTTCCATATTCATTCATTGTTGTTATTTGTGTTGTGTTTGTTATATGTTACAGGGGCAAGGGAGGGTTTGTTCTTGTGTATATATATGGTGTTTTCACATTGCTGCTTTGGTGGAGGGATATACATATATATTTTTTCTACGTGGGGAATGTGCAGTAGTGTTTTGTTGTGTTCCATTTAATATATTCACTTATTTGACATACCTGCTTTTGTGTGCTTGTGTAAACCGTCGATTGAGGGAAAAATATTATGTTAGAGGTATGGCTTGATATATAAGATTCATCTCGGTAATTTATCCAGGCCACAGGTCTTGGTAGTGTAGATGCCGGCTGGGTAAGGGGTCGGCCGTTACATAAGTGGTGCCCTCTCTGAGCCAGCAGCTACACTACAAAGACCTGTGGCCTGGATAAATTACTGAGATGAATCTTATATATATTGTAGAAAAGGCGCTATACAGGCGCCCGACCCGGCACAGAAGGACACAGAGGCGCGTATAAAACAAGGACTTTTTATTTTCTTCTTCACCCGTGGGCGCATGTCTTCCCCGTGACACACAGGCAATACACAGTCCCAAAAGCACTCTTTCCACACAACAACAATCCTTTCTCTTCTCCCACTTTGGCACCACCACTCCTCCCAGGCAACCTCGTCCTCTTCCTCCCGATTCTGGCTCATGAGTGGTGGATGCTGGTCCTTTTTATAGCCCACCTGTGGCTAATTGCACTTCCGGGTGGGGCTGCAGAGATATCCAGGTGGGTTCCTGGCTCCATGCAGCACCCCCTGGCGGCCACCCCAGCTCCCCACAGAGTTGTGGAGAGTTCCATCTCCCAGGAAACCCTGCGGGAAACTGAGGCACCATCGTCAGCCAGGGAGGCTGTCACCAAGCATCCCAGGGGAGGTAGTGAGATGTCCATAGCTGCTCCCCCAGAACATATACAGAAGGGGACCCAGCCACCTGTCACAATATATATATATATATATATATATATATATATATATATATATATCGAGCCGTACCTCTAACATAATATTTTCCCCTCAATCTACGGTTTACTCAAGCACACAAAAGCAGGTATGTCAAATAAGTGAATATATTAAATGGAACACAACAACAAAACACTATTGCACATTCCCCAAGTAGCAAATATATATGTATATCCCTCCACTAAAGCAGCAACATGAAAACACCCTATATATACACAATAATAAGCCCTCCCTTGCCCCTGTAACATATAAGAAACAACACAAATAATAACAATGAATGAATACGGAAATGACAATGATCGTGAGCTTGAGTCCGGGTATATTACTGTCCTGAATACGGATGACTGAAAGAATGGATGTGTTTGAATCTGCTGGAAAATGGAACAATCTCACCGTGTTAGTCCTCGGCGTGTGATGGATAATGACGTCCAACCCCAGGGTCTCTGGCGATGATTGAACTGAAGTAAATCCGGCAGAATGAAAAACAAACTGGATACAAAAGCGCGATGTGAAAAATATCAGGTAATGGTCGACAGGACACAGAATACATTACATTCGTGATATTACAGCTCTCTGAACACTTTAAAATACTAAGATGAATACATGATATCATTTTCATGATAAAATTAATTATTATTAAATATTAAATGTATTAAACATGGGGGCATGATGGCGCAGTGGTAGTGATGAGCTGGCACCCCGTCCAGAGATTGTTCCTGCCTCCTGCAAGATGCTTGCTGGGACATGCGCGACCCTCACTGAAACAATTTATTGCAGCAGTACCCCCAATTCCTGTCCTTCCATTTCTTTCTCCAATCTCTCTGCTATAAATGTCAAGCCATCTGTAAGCTTGGAATGCTGATTTTGCAAAACATTTAAGGAACATTGAAATATCTTCATAATACATGTTTAATTATTCCATCCATCTGTCCATCCAGGGTCGCGCCAGTCCCAGCAAGCATACAGCGCAAGGCAGGAACAATCTCTAATGGGGCACCAGCTCATCGCTACTGCTGTGCCACTGTGTCCACACGTTTAATTATTAACAGTACCAGCAAGCCCGCAATTCTCGAAAGAATCGCAAATCCAAGAATGGCAATGACTTCTCTTCCCTCCGATAGTTGTGGTGTTTGGGCGCCACGCGCTGACTCTGGGAACTACGGGCTCGGTTCTGTATTACAAATCGTTGAGCTCGATACTTGGAGGGATGAAATATCATGGAGGGTGGGTGAGTCCTGGGAAAGTTCAATTAATTAAATAAACATATTTGTACTACAGCGGCTTCTTTTTGCGGTGAAACGGAGGCTCGCCGTCTTTACTTTGAGACACAATTGCCACTTCATTAACGATGGGAACATTGTATCGTCTTGGATCCTGTTCTTTGTACTTTATTAGCACTAAGGCAGTTTTAGTTGGTGCCACACCGTTCGCCCCTGCTTTTGTATTGGCTTCTTTTTCAACCTCATGTAGCATTTTTATAGAGTTTGCTAATGGGTGATTGTTTATGACTTCAGCTATGTTTCTCATTATTAGCCCTGTGTATTGTTTGTTTGTAGGAAGGTTCATTCGTTGATGAACTGCGTCATCTAGAATTAACACGTACATTTGGGCACATTTGTGGTGGTGATTTGGCTCAGGGTGCACTGTGGATTCCATACTGTAATACTGTATTGTGAGTCAAATATACTGTGTAGTCTGGACATCTGGGGATTCCGTACTGTAATACTGTAATGTGATTCAAATATGCGCTGAATCGTTTCGTTTTTGTTTTTTGTGTGGCTGTGTCATTAGCAATGGGCTCAGATTTGTATCTCCATTAGTTGAGCCGTTTCATTCCTGAGCCGGGACTCCTTTGCCTCTGGTGTTTCAGAAGCACGTTATCTGTGCGGGCTCATTGCAGTGCGGCAGTGCGCGTGCGCATCGATGTGTGATTCAAATATGCTGTGTAGCTTGGACGTCTGGCGATTCCGTGCTGTAATACTGTAATGTGATTCACATATGTGCTGAATCCTCTCGTTTTTGTTTTGTCTGTGGCGGGCTCGTTGCAGTGAGGCAGTGCGCGTGCGCTTCGATGCGCCCTGCGTCCATATCCAGTTTACGCTGTGTAGTCTGGAGGTCTGGGGATTCCGTACTGTAATACTGTAATGTGATTCACATATGCGCTGAATCCTCTCGTTTTTGTTTTCTCTGTGGTGGGCTCGTTGCAGTGGGGCAGTGCACGTGCGCCTCGATGCGCCCTGCGCCCTGTGTCCATATCCGGTTTACAACCTTCGGTTAGTAATATGGATACATTATTTAAATGAAGTTAAACATTTATCTGTATAATGTAATATATGTTCTTTACTGCATTTCATCTTAAAAATGATATCAAGAGCTCCATGAAGATAGCGCTTGGAAATCTAAATACACTTAGAAGCCAGTGGTCATCATCTGTAAATCTGTAAATACACGCTTTCTTCTATTGAAATGAATTGAATTCCTTTATTGTTATTGTATGGTACAATGAAATTCAATATGAATAACAACACTAAAGCAGCTGTGGTATTTGGAATAGTCTGACCATTCCATGGACCATTATATCATTACAGGTTGATTACAATCAGATGCCTTAAACTAATAAACGATATGCAGTTAATTTCAGTGTATTTGATAAAGCCTGCATCATGAATCTAAAAAAGAAAGGGAGGTCATACAGGAGGAGTAACACTGCTTTGACGCTGAGTGCCACCAGTTTGCAAAACTGAGCAGAAAACGTGCGTACGCAAAGGATTGTGCTGGCATGAGAATGTGCATGGCTTTACGCCAAGTTTAGTTTTTATAGATCGTGATGTGAGCATGGAAACGAGCGTACGCAACATTTTTGTGCGTATACACCGTGTATATATGAGGACCCAGGAGAATGTAAAAAAGCTGTATTTAAACTTGGAAGTTCTCTAACTTGAATACCTTTACTTATACGGTATCTTAAAGGATCCTCATGCAGTAAAGTCAGTTTAGGGGCACAGAAGGGCAACTAAAATCATTCAGAGTTTCAGCCTAAATATCTTCTACTTATGAAGAAGGTAATGCCTTGACAATAACATTGTGAACTATGGCTGTTAACATCTAAAGAAATTCAAATTACAGTAGCACGCTCTGACCATTAAAGGTGAAAAACAAAATAACCTTAGATAACGCTTGCCAGAGTTGGTCCTGCTGTGCATTGCCATAACTGTGCTCCCTCAGATAGGATTGAATCCCAGACCGAAACACAGGTTCTGTCAGAAGGTTGTGAAGCATATGCAAAATGCAGGCACCCTAGTAAAATGATAAACGTGCATTAACAATTACAGACAATGACTTGACAGGAGAGACAAGTTTAACAAAGTGACATAATAATAATAATAATAATAATAATAATAATAATAATAATAATACATGTTATTTATATACCGTCTTTCCCATACTCAAAGTACTTCACAGAAATTCTGAAAGAACAACAGGGCATATACAATGTTGGATGCAAATAATATCTGCATTAAATACTAAATAAAAATAAACACAAGAAACGCAAAGGTCTGGATTAGAATTAAACATATTAATAAATGAAAGCCCTGTGTGCGTATGTAGCAGTCTGCTCTGCTCACGCTCAAACATAGCCACTAGATGACGCATGCATTCACTTTTACATTTTTTGGCACTTGTATGCACCTCATTTCTTACTGTGAAAGACCTGTGTGCAGCAAACGCCGTCATTGTGCTAATGACACAGATGAAGAGACACAATGTTGAAAGGAACCAAAAACCTTAACTCATCAACGTGCAAGTAAAACACCTCAGCAACTGAGGGCAAGGCTTCAAGTTTTCACTAAAAACATTGTCTATCTGGAGGTATTTTCTCAAGACAATGATTAATTGGACTCATATACGAGAGATATGTCTAAGATATGGTATTGCAAATGTCTTCTCACAAACGCCAGTGGAGCAGCATGCACAGGTGGTTTCTAAGTCATCTGCCCTAGGTAATTCTTCAGAGTTAGCTGATGCCTCTCCAAGTTCACGAATATAGCAAAACTGCTAGGGAGTCTTCAGGTTGTTTTTTGCCCCAAAGACCACATGCAGCTAGTAAGAGGCAATAAACCAGAATAAAATACAAATACTACAAGAAAAACCCTGAACAAATAATAAAATCATTCTGAGCATCTGGACAAAGAGGCTAAAGTGAATGAAGGGTGATTTGTCATTTAAGTTAAAAGTCTTCCTGATGAATTACATTTTAAATGATCTTTTTTATAAAAAGTTGGCCGATCTCAATCATTTTGGGAAATCATTCCAGACTGTGGGTCTGAAGGCTGTGTCCCCAGTGAAGCGCAGGTTAGTTTGGGGCACAATAAGATTGCCAGTGGGGGGACAGCAACATGGTGCTGATGTAGTCCAGCGCAAAGACATTTAAAGCTTTATAGGTTACTAATAGAAATTTATACTGTAAGACACAGGGAGCCAGTGTTGGTGGAGCAGGATGGGTGTGATGGACCCACTTGTTGTGGGTTACATTAGTCACTGCAGAATTTAATAAAAGCAAACACTTGAAAGTCTGGCACAGCTTTGCTTTACTCCATATGCTAGATGTGACATTATTGTGATGTCATTATCCCACAAAGAGGTACTCTTACTTTGCTGTACGAGATGACATCAAACATTTGTCTGATCTGGGTAGAACTAGTCACTGGTAATGAGATCTGATGAGACGTATCGAAGGAGTCCTGCTTCAGAGCTCTGAAGAAATTGTTGATTAAGAACTGGTCTTCCTGGGGGGTTGAGAGAGAAGGGAAAAAAATGAAGCTAAACACAGAATGTAAGTACAGAATAAGGTCAATTTCAGTTCATCGACTTGCCTATAATCAGACCTGATTAATCCACTGCAGGGTCATGGTGATCTAAAGTAGCTTTGGGTTCAAGTGGTGCCAACCCATCACACCCTTGCATCCATTCTCATTCACTTATGCTGGACCAATTAAGGTAAACTAAAAGCAGCATGAACTAAAGAATAAACAAGAAGACTCAGAGTCAGTATTCAGGTCTGCTCTTTCTGGAATTAGACAAGCCATGCCGGAAGCACTTTGGCTTTTTTGCGGAGGGACCGTAAGGTGAGAAATCAGTTTCTCTCTGCAGGTTTTTTCTCAGTTCCACGGGAGAAAAAGAAGGTGATATGGTCAGCGACAGCATACCCTTGTGTCCTGGAGTGGTAGTGCTTACCTCCAGTGATCCGGTAAGGCGAACACCAGATGCCCATGCCTGACAATGTAAATTTGCTATTAACAGTGGATGACTTCAGATGCCTTACGAACATGGGGGTAATGGTACAGTAGCCATATATGGACTTGTTACCATCTAGGAAACAAAAAGCTTCCTTTCATGTCTTATTGGGTGCTTATAACAAATTAAGATTAAGTCAGTAAATTCCAAATTTCAGCAGTCTATGGGATAACCTGGCTGTCATGATTTGGAATTGCTGCTTCCCATTTCAATAAATGTCCCTTTTCAACACACACACTAGTAACGTTACAACCACACATCCTAAAGGTTCATCTTTCACTCTCCCAATGGCAAAACTTTTCAAAGTACAAGTTGTTTTAAAGCCTTACTTACCACTGACCACTCGGGCCTCAGATGATTAGTGGCCACAAACTCCATGTAGCTCGCAAAGCCTTCGTTTAGCCAGATGTCATTCCACCAGGCCATTGTGACAAGGTTGCCAAACCACTGACAGAAACAAATAAAATGGTTTTTTTTTTGTCAGAAACCCCATTTACACACATTCACAAGAAAAATAACTAATCAGTTACTGAACCTGAGCAGAAATTAAATGAACTTGGTATGGTAAAGTAAAAGTAATTTTTGATTAAACAGATGGAAATATGTCCAGGGCCTCTCACATTCCTTCCTTCACCGTACATTCAGAAACAAAGCAGGAAAGCCAACTTACCTGATGTGCTATTTCATGGGCCGTGACCAGTGTCACCCAGATTTTGTTCAGCCCTGTTGATGTTTCTGGGTCATATAGTAGTGAAGTCTCCCTGAAGGTGATCAAACCCCAGTTTTCCATTGCTCCAGATTCAAAATTAGGTATTGCAACCAGATCTGTGGTGGGAGCAAATCATGGAAAACAGTCAAGACCACAACAATGCTGAGGCAGGCCTCATTTCAGCAGTTCCACCAGAGTTAAAACATCTTTATCTAGAACAGTGTTTCCCAACTGCCAGTCCATGGATCTGTACTGTCCCCAAATATATTTTTACCGGTCTATGAAAATCATTGAATTCCACAATCATACTTTTTAATCAATGTAGGCACATTTTAGATAACATTTTGAGTAAAACATTATGTTGTGTTTTGTCTAGATACTCGAAACTCCAATGAGGAAACCCCTAAACGCCCCCTCCTGGACACTTGAAATTCCGAGAGAGACCTTTGGAGTGACTTTTTGACTTGAAGACCCACCTCTTCCTGTCATGCGTTAGTGAAGATGCCAGCCTTCGATTCAAAACGTCCTTCCCATGAGTCTTTGGGTGTACTGTTTATGAATGTGCTGATGATTCCAGAAATAACCGTTTAATATTACTTTAGCAAAAAAAGCTTTCATTTTTCACAGTTTGAGCAAGCAACTGGATAACAAACATGTGGACTATGTAACGTGACATTGTTTTTCTTTTTCCATGGACGTTTTTCAAATTGTTTGCTGTTGCACAGCACTGGCCACCATTGATTTCTGTTACGTTATACTCTTCTTTCTACGCATCCTGCATGAAAACATGAGATAAAAATTTTTTTCTCCGCCACCACTATGAAGTACATGGGGTAAGTAACATATAAAAAAAGTATTCCCTTAGAAAAAAAAAAGAATGGAAATTTTCTGATTTAGCGACAATATTGTAGAACAGTATTTTTTAATTACAAGTAGAAACTGTAACGGCCAGTAGATGGTGGTAAAAGCCAATGCATTTAGGTCTTGAGCCTTCTGTAAACTGGCAAGAGTTGTGTGTCATAGAAAGCCATACTTGTTCAATTGAAATAAGTAAAGGAAACAGTAAACCAACAGTGTCATTGGTGAGGAGGAATCTGGGGCTTAGCCTGGATTTTAAGCGTTTAGCCCCTGATCAGTCAGAACCTTCCCCCCCTAACCATCTAAAGAACATATGTTTCTAGCCCAGCTCATTCTCCTTCCAATTACCATTCTGATTGCACTTGTTGACTGTGCGAAATCTTCATGAGGGATATCCCCACAAACCTTGCCCCGTCCATCGATGGAGCTTAAATTCCATTGGAGAAACCCATAGGCTCATCCTAGTTGCTAGTGCAAAACACCATGGGGGACCTCCCTGGCCAAACCATCTTGTCCGTCCAACCATTATAATGAGGTAAGTGCTGAAGCTAGCGACACCCCTGCTGTAAACCTCTCAAATAAGGGTATAAAAGCGGACATAAGCATTGGTTTTCTCTCTTGGTACACTTGCAAATGTACTGGGCAGAAAGTAAGAAGGGGGCACGCTGTCGCCAGACTCACTCTTACATACATATAGTGGGGCCAATGAACATTTTTGCTGGGCTGTTGATCTAGAGGTATGATTCTGGCTATGTAGTCTCAGGCTCAAATCCATGACAAGCCCATTTTAGAGCTTGATGGTTTGCATTATGGCCCTGATTGTTGCTGCAGTGCTTTAAAATGAAATTAAATTTTTAAAAATTGATGTTTCTCTATTGCCATGGCTGACTTGAACAATAACCATTTGCTGCTTGTATATGCCCAGCTGGGGCGTGGCAGTTCTTTGGCCTTGGCATCACTGTACATTAATTTTCTCCATTACCAACACTGGCTGAAGTTTTTATTTTGCTTTCCCCACTGGCCATCTGCCATACTGTTATCAAAGTGGACTATTTTATTTGCCATGATAACCATAAAACAGCTGCAAAGTACCCAAATTCAACTGTAATTTAATTCACAGTGCCCTCTGTTAGGAATTCTTCCATTTCTATATTGTCTGTTTTTGAAGTTGTGATTATTCTTTCACTATTTATAAAGCACTCTATGTTGTTGCTAAAGGAAAACCCACAAATACACAGTGAGAACAAGCAGACTCCACACAGGCAAGGTGGAGAATCTGAATCCAGGATGCTTAATGCCAACCACTGCACCCCCATGCCACCCTCATAATGTGCTTCCCATCCCTAATTACAACATTCCTTAGCAAAACACTTTGAGTTAGACTGCTTACATGAATTGTTCATTTTGTCTTGAGATACAAACTACAAACACAATCCACCTTAATAAAAAGACGTGTGTGCCCAGTTGCTAAGGCTCTGTCATTCCAACAGATGGCGCATCACAAACATTAACACTGCTTTTATAAATCCCATACCAAATGGCATAAAACAGAGACATACAGATTGCATGGTGCACTGCAAACGTTAACACTGAGGTCTACACTGATTGCTTAATTTCAACCCATCTTAGACGGGATGCACAGCTAGTAGCACAATAATCCCTTGTTCTGTTTTGTCTGGAAATATTAAAACATTATAAGAAGAACCCCCATCCCTGCTGTGTATTTGGACTTGTAGAACTTCTGTCTGTCCAGCTGTCGACCGTCTAAAGCCACTTAAAGCGTTTATAGGGTGACCAGATTGGAGGATACCTTCTGGATGAAATGGGAGTGACTAGGAAATGTGAGCAGTCTGTCCTATATACCGATAATTAAGGCGTCCATGAAGTCAAAAGTTAGAAAGGGTGACACACTCCTCAAAGAATAGTGCGACATCTACTGTAGATTGTAATTCTGCTTCAAAATTTGTAGATACTTTGAGTAAATTGAGTGTAATTGTGGAAAACCGTTTAGATCAGTTAACATCAAATGTAAACGTGTTAACATAAGATCCCAGATCTCAGCATCACAGTACAAACCAAATACTAGCTTAGCAGACCCTGTCTCACATTGCCTTCAGTACTTTAGTAATTTTAATCCTGTAACTGAGCAGGAAGTCTTAAGTTTAATTTCTAAAATGAAGCCCACTACTTGTTCCCTAGATCCAGTGCCAACAAAACTAGTAAAAAGTGCAATGGATGTTCTTGCAGCGCCTATTCTAAACATTATCAGTAGTCAGTCATTAAACCATTACTTAAAAAGTCAGACCTAGACCCACACATACTAAATAATTATAGGCCTATTTCAAATTTACCCTTTCTCTCTAAAATACTAGAAAAAGTAGTCGCCAGTCAGCTTCAGTCACACCTTACGCATTACAATTTATTTGAGAAATTCCAGTCTGGTTTTCGCACTGGTCATAGTACAGAAACAGCACTAATGCAGGTTGTAAAAGACATTCTGATATCCTCTGATGAAGGAAACTCCACTGTAATTATGTTGTTAGACTTAAATGCAGCATTTGACACCATTGGCCATTCTATTTTACTGCACAGGCTAGAAAATGATGTTGGGCTTACAGGCACTGTGCTCACTTGGTTTAGTTCTTATTTATCAAATCTATTCCAATATGTACAGAAATGTGCTGACAGTACTCCATCATTATACACAGAAGTTCAATATGGTGTCCCGCAGGGCTCAGTACTAGGACATTTACTGTTTTCACTTTACATGCTTCCACTGGGATCTCTCATTAGGAAACATAATGTTAATTTTCACTCGTATGCAGATGACACCCAGTTATACTTTTCATTTAAATCAAATGAAGTTTCTCTAATGTTGTCATTAATCAGTTGTGTTAGTAAATTAAAGTGGATGGATGAGAACTACTTGTCTTTAAATACAGATAAAACAGAGATGTTAATTGTTGGAGGGAATGACGCTGATCACAACAATATTTTGTCATCATTTAACTCAGTTGGAATCCCCATTAATTTCACTGAATCAGCCCGCAATCTATCTTTGACTCTAGCATGTCATTTAAAGCGCATTTTACAAAGCTGTCATGTTTCTTCCATCTTAAAAATGTTAGGAAATTAAGGCGCTTTCTAAATAAACAGGATTCTGAGAAATTAATTCATGCATTTATTTCTAGTAGGACTGACTACTGCAATGCGGTGTTCACTGGATGTTCAAACTGTTCTTTATACTGCCTAAAGTTAATCCAAAATGCGGCTGCAAGAATTATTACAAGAACAAGAAAATATGAACACATAACTCCAGTTCTTAAATCCTTACACTGGCCCCTGGTTAAGTTTAGGGCAGATTTCAAAATCCTCCTTTTAACATATAAAGCATTAAATGGCCAAGGTCCGGCTTACTTGTCTGAACTTATCATGACTTACAAACCAGAGCGCACATTAACATCAAGATGCCGGTCTTCTTATGATTCCAAGGATTAATAAAATAACAGTGGGAGGTCGAGCTTTTAGTTACAGGGCCCCTAAACTGTGGAATGGTCTGCTGGCTACTATAAGAGATACCCCTTCAGTCTCAGCTTTTAAATCCCGGCTGAAGACTCACTACTTCAGTTTAGCATATCCTGACTAGAACTGCAGATTAACTGTACAGACTGCATCTCTGTTGTTAGTCATTAGCACTTAAACATAAGTAACATGATAGTTAGAATTGGATACTAACCCTCACCTATTCTGTTTCTCTTCTCTGTACTCAAATGTGGCACTTGGTGCTACGGCCCACCTGCCAAGTTGTTTTGCCTGCCTAAGGTAAAGTCAACCCTGATGGAGGATTGCAGGAATCATGGGAAAGAGGGGTCCTTCATTGGATTGGCTGGCCCAGCGCTGTTTCAGCTGTGAAATGGCCAAATGGGGGAGGCAGCTTGATGGATGAGGTCTCCAGGACTCTAAACAAATCCAAATCATATTATGTGATATCATCTACTGTTACATTCTGCTCCGTAATTCTAAAATTTTTATTTTTATACTGTATTGAAGATTTGCTATGTTCTGTGTATTGTATTGTATTGTATTGACCCCCTTCTTTTTGACACCCACTGCACGCCCAACCTACCTGGAAAGGGGTTTCTCTTTGAACTGCCTTTCCCAAGGTTTCTCCCATTTTTTCCCTACAAGGTTTTTTTTGGGAGTTTTTCCTTGTCTTCTTAGAGAGTTAAGGCTGGGGGGCTGTCAAGAGGCAGGGCCTGTTAAAACCCATTGTGGCACTTCTTGTGTGATTTTGGGCTATACAAAAATAAATTGTATTGTATTGTATTGCATTGTCAGGAAGTGCCCCCATGTTTAAATGTTAGGGTGAGGAAGACCACTGACCATCTGAAAAGCAACACACAAATAACTGCCTACTCTGCTTTTGTCATCTGTATGTAATACATAAATTATTAAACTCCACTCTTAGCTTCTGATTCGATTCTAAGCAGCTTCTCAGTGTTGCCACCTAAAACACTCATTCACTTTCGGTTATAAGCTTGGGAAATGTCATGGCCTATCCCAGAGGCACTGGGCACACGGAGGAACCAAGTTAGGACTGCACTGCCATATGAGCCATGCCCATGCACCTCTACACTCATTTACAGACACAATGGGTGCTTTCCCACTGCACAAACTTTTTTCTGGACTGTTTAGAATCTCAGGGACTTTTGTAGCATTCCTAATGTAGGAGCTCGTGCCATTTGCAGTTCTTGGTAGGTCGTTCCTGGTGCTTCATTTAGCTCCTTCTCCAGGGTATGGACTTTTCATTCAACCAGGAACTATTGTGGGTGGGGATTGTGCAGATTGGTTGAGCACACTCTTTGGTGCCATCGGACAAATCTGTTAGTAGTTTGGAGAGTTATCAGTGAAGATGGAGTGCCACACTTTGCGCCACATCGCTCTTGATTGCTATGCACCACATCAATGCAATAATCTCTCTGTGGACTTGTAATCAGTTCAAAGCAGTAAAGTGGTGGAGAACCCCATGGCCTCCCAATTGTGCCTTACTTCACACTGCATCACACTTCTTTGTACATCACGTATTTTGTAAATAAAGGTTACTGTTCCTATTGTGCGGTGGGAATGCAAGACATAAAAGTGGCCAGGGACCACAAAAGGCTCCTGGCCTACATCATAAAGAAAGCCATTGGTTCCTGAAAGCAAAGTTCCTGCGGAGGTAAATGGTCGTATGTTGAAACTGTACCGACCTGCTTCAAAAACTGTTTAAGACAAAATAAGACCTGTTTGATCTGGGTGTGCCAAGTTGGAGATTGGTTGGGTTGAGTCGCTGGGTATGTCAGACTAGCAGTCAAGAGACTTAGCAAGTTGGCCGTGACTGCCACCTACTCTGTAAGATTATGTGGATGAAGTCTGGCAACTGAATAGTTGTGTCAGGTGGCAGGGCCGTTCATTTCCATGGGGTGAGTGGGTGGGCACCCTATAGGGGATTAACATCCCATACAGAGTGGGGTCTAACCTGATACCCATTCCCAGATTGGTGTTGACTGCTTTTGTGCCCCTACTGGAAAAAATAAATTCAGAAAGTGGGTAGTTGGGTTTATCACCCTTTACCTTATTTTATTCTTTCTTTTACTTTTGTTATCATTCCACATCTCCAATTTGACTGTTATGGTGTTTTAGTTTAGTTTTTTTTCTTTTAGTTTATTTATTTATATAGCAAAGCATAAAAACAACCAGTGGTTGACCAAAGTGCTTTACAACATTAAAATAAAATTAATAAATGAATAAAAATGATTAAACCATACAACAAATGGGCAATACAAATACAAAAATAAATAGAAACACACCTCTAAAACATCTAAAAAGCAAACTACACAAATGAGCTTTGAGCCAGGATTTAAAGCATTCAATGATTGGGGCTGGTCAAATGTGGAGAGGAAGATTTTTCCACAGTTTGGGCCTAGCCGTGGAGAAAGCACGGTCACCTTTACTCCGCAGATGATTGTTTGGGACAGAAAGCAGCCGCTTATCGGCTGACCTCAGAGCTCCACGTGGACAGTAGGAGTGTATGAGGTAAGCTGGAGCTGACACATTTAAAACTTTAAAGATGAACAGTAAAATGTTAAAATTGACTCTAAATTTTGCAGGCAACTAGCCTAAAGATGCTAAAATAGGGGTAATGTGGCATGGTTTCTTTGTTTTTGTTAGCAGACGTGTGGCTGCATTTTGCCCAAACTAGAGATGAGACAGAGTAGTCTAAGTAGCCCAAAAATACAGTCCATTACAATACTCCAGATGAGAACAAATAAAAGCCTAGATTAATGTCTCAATATCTCCAAAAGAAAACACGTTCCTGACTTTGCTCAAGACTCTCAGATGATACAAAGAGGCCTTAACAGCAGCATTTATTTGCTTAGCAGGCAGACAGTGTGGTGTAGTTGTTAAGGCTTTGTACTGCAAACTCTGAGGTTGTGGGTTCAAATCCCCCTACCGACACGGTAACTTGACCTGCCTGTGCTCCAACTGGAAAACCAAAAATGATACCAATTGTATCATAAATGTTGTAAGGTGCTTTAGATACTGTAAAGGTGTCAGCTAAATATGTAAATCAAATTTCATGTCTGGCTCAAATAACATGCCATGTTTTTTTGCATAGGGTTTAACATAACCGGAAAGTGACACAAGATCACAAGTTATGTTATTAACAATATTCAGAGATCCAAAACTTTAAATTTCTTTTAAATTTCTTTTCTCTTTCTCTCATTCATTTTTTAAAAATTGACTAGCCATCCATTGCTTTGTATCATTCAGGCAGTCAAACAGGCATTTCAGTGCATCCGGGCTACTGGATCTCAAAGTGTAACTGTGGTAGGACACTTCATGCTTTTTTATAACATGACTTAGGGGTAACATGTTCAATGCAAATACAATACAGCTAAGCACTGATCCTGGAGGGGGGGAGAGTCAGATGATGATCCATTAAAAGAAACTGAAACAGAGTCCTCAGCTGAATGGCTTCCTAACAATTATGCTATTTTAAATCATGTATCAGTTAGTGTGGAAGTCATGGATAGCAATGCCACATGCAATCAGCAGGAGGTGCTACCATCACAAAGTTGGATCTCAAAAGACCTTAATCTCAATAAGAGAAATACTAGTAATGGGATTTCCCTTTCCTAGGCCACTAGAGGACAGTGTCTCAAAGGTCTGAAAGAGTCGTACACCTCTGTGGCTCAGGGACGGGTATGCATTTGCATTGCCATTTAGGTTTAGGAGGAATGTGTACAGGGAGAGGTAACTACTTGCAGGTAGTCAGCGGCCTAGCCTGTGTAGGTAGGTCATGGAGACAGACATCTGTTATGTTCAACAGTGTTTGACTTTCTTTCAAATGCACTTTCTTTTGTTATTAAACTCCATTTTGATTCCTACTTTGGCATCCATTCTCAAGAACAGACCCTAATGCTAACCTTAACTCCTACAGGCCACACTTACACTCATTATTTATAGACATCAGATTTTTTTTTTTGTTTTTTGTAAATATGTTATTACTTGGAAATCCATTTAAATTTCAAATGATTTTTTTTAGGCTTCACTCACATACTTTGTCAAATGTCAGACAAGCAGAAGGCATAACATTTTTTAGAATAACGTGCCAGTAGAAATTCACTTTGAATGACTGCCTTCTGTTGTTCCAGTCAGAACTCAGTGGGAACCTTTAAACTCTCCTGCTGGCTCCTTTGACAATACGTCACTACGAATAACAGGATGGGGATAAAGTGGCATGAGGCCAGAGAGAACTGCATTCGACTAGAGGACAAATCTACCATGACAGCGCATGAATAAGTGGAAGAAAAGGTGTCTCACACAAAGTCAGGAGTGTTACTAACCCAACTCCATGAGTTGAGGTACTGCAAATGAGAACAAACAAAACCCACTAGAGACTTGCAGAGATGAAGTTTGACAATATCTGAGAAAACGTAAAGTGGTCAACTCTTTCAAAAAAGGCTTCTTCTTTCCAATTAGAGGTATTTATCAAAGGATATATAAATGGTTTATGGTGTTGTAAACTTCATATAAATAAATAGGAAGTCCACAATTGACACTGCATGTCAGGACAAATATCAAACCATGGAGTCCAAGGAACACTGTAGACCTCTGCAGTCCAACTATGGTGAGGAGTAGATCAGGACAAGGATGCCAAACCAGTTCTAAAGATTTAAGTGTTCCCAGGTGCAAAGTGGCCTCAAAAATTGTGAAATGGAAGAAATTTGGAACTACCAGGGCTCTTTCTGGAGTTGACCATCCGGTCAAACTGAGTAAGCGGGTCAAGAAAGACCTTGGTCAGGGAGGTGACCATCAACCCAATGGTCACTCAAACAGAGCAGCAGAAGTCCTCTGTTGAGATGGAAGCACCTGTCAGAGAAATGACCATCTGAGCAGAACTCCATCAATCAGGGGTTTATGATAGAAGGACTAAATGGAAGCTACTCCTGAATAAAGGCTGTCACGCATGCACGTCTGAGGATCTCCTTGCTGGCTCACTCAAGGTATGTGATAATCCACCAGGGCAAGAGGGGGGTGCTGTCGCTGTGTCTTCTCCTTCTCTCGCCACAACTCCAAGAAACCGCCCATTGAGGGCACTTGGCCCCACCCCTTCTGGTGCTCACAAGATAAGAAGCCTGAGTACCTGAGACTGAGACCTGGCTGAACCAGCACTCCCTCAGAGATCCGTTTTGTTAAAGGTTCAGCTAATCAGAGCTTGTTTGTTTATGTTATTTGCAGCTGTTAAGGCCACTTTAATTTGCTGCCAGAAGGCATTGATTTTAAGTTAAAACGAAAAGAAAAAAATAGGAAATTAAACTGCATGACCCATTTGGTGTCCCAACTTTTCTTCAGTTGTCACGGTCCATTCTTCTTACACCTAGCGACAAGGCATATGCTGGTTTAAAGGACTCTGAGAGCATGCATTATAAGATTCTTTAGTCTGATGAGACAAAAATTGGACTCCCAGCACTATGTCTGGTGAAGACCAAGCCATGCTCATCACCTGCCTAATACCATGAAGCACTGTGGTGGCAGGCGGGGACAAGCAGACTGGTCAGAATTGGCAGAAGGATGACAAATACAGAGAGGTCCTTGAAAACAACCTGCTCTAGAGAGCATTCCACCTCAGACTGGGGTGACGGTTCTCCTTTCAACATGACAGTGACCTGAGGCATACACCCAAGACAATGCTGGAGTAGCTTCAGGACAAGTCTAGAATGGTATTTGAGTGGCCCAGCCAAAGCCCAGACTTAAACCCAATAGAACATTTGTGGAGGGAATTAAAGATGGCAGTTACAGACACTTCACATCCAAACTAATTTAGATTGAGAAGATCTGCCAAAATGAATGGGAGAACCTGCCCAAATCCAGGTGTGCAAAGCTTGTAGAGACTTACCTAAGACGATTCTAAGCTGTAATTGCTACCAAAGGGGCTTCTACAAAGTACCAAATTAAGGGTCTAAATGCTTGAATGAGAGATTTCAGGTTTTGATTTTTTTTTAAATGAATCTTCAAACCTTTCTGAAAACATGTTTTCATCTTTTCATTATGGATTAGTCAGTGTTGATTAATGGGTAAAAATGAAAAAATCCATCCATCCATCCATCCATTATCCAACCCGCTGAATCCGAACACAGGGTCACGGGGGTCTGCTGGAGCCAATCCCAGCCAACAAAGGGCACAAGGCAGGAACCAATCCTGGGCAGGGTGCCAACCCACCACAGGACACACACAAACACACCCACACACCAAGCACACACTAGGGCCAATTTAGAATCGCCAATCCACCTAACCATGAAAAAATCTCCATTTAAAATTAAATCCACAATACAATAAATTGTGCAGAAAGTGAGGAGTCTGAATATGTTCTGAATCCGCTCTAAGTGTTATTGTCTCTGGGCAGTTTGTGGTGCAATGGAGAGCTACTGGGATATGTACTGTTCAGTCCTCCTTTGCTCTTTTGTGAGTGTGTGTGTGTGCTCCCACAAGGCAAAGACATCCATTTTAGGTCAATGGGCCTGGGTGTTTCTGGGTGGGCCGTTTCTGGGCATAGGCAGTCTAGGCCCTCTAGTGGTCAGGGTGCATTACTGCAGCTCCATGTACAGATTCCTAGAATTATTTTGTTAAGAAAAACTTGAGCAGATCGGACCAGAACACAAAGAAATGTTTAGGTTGTGTGCCTCAGCTGTGCCTACACTTATCTGCACTATGCACAGCACATTCTGCTGTCCAGAAATGGCCCTGGGTGTCATGGCATTTTTTTAAACAATACAGGCCTACAGACACTCAAACTCAAAGTGAATGTTCAATTATATTGTTTTATATTATCTTTGCATACTAGCGACGGCCAACACAGTTCAAGAATAATACGAACAACAGCAACAATGATGATAATGTCAATCGTAATAATCCTCAAACTGTAGCAGAGAAGAGACAGACATGGTGAAATAAAATTAAACGATCAAAATGGCAACAGGACTGCAGCTCTTAAGTAAATTGCTACAAGCTGATTTAACCCAAATGATGATTGTCTCCCAAAAGACAAACATTAAAACAATTGTCCTCTGTTGCTCACCACCATTTGTGAGATTCGCTCTGAACTTGCTAAAGCAGTTTTTTTTTTTGATAGGTAGATTGCATTATTTGCATACACAAGCATATAGTAAAGAGGAAATGTGGGTAAAGATTCCTATTTAAAGATAATCATTATATTTTCAATTTCACTGAATGTTGTCATTATGCTAAGATTTCAATCTATCCATCCATTTTCCAACCCGCTGAACCCAAACACAGGGTCACGGGGGTCTGCTGGAGGCAATCCCAGCCAACACAGGGCACAAGGCAGGAACCAATCCTGGGCAGGGTGCCAACCCACTGCAGGACACACACAAACACACCCACACATCAAGCACACACTAGGGCCAATTTAGAATCGCCAATCCACCTAACCTGCATGTCTTTAGACTGTGGGAGGACACGGGGAGAACATGCAAACTCCACGCAGGGAGGACCCGGGAAGCGAACCCAGGTCTACTAACTGCAAGGCAGTTTCAATTTATTTTATTAATTTAAATGATATGCGCATGATACATTAATGTCTTAGTTTAATTCCTGCCAATGCTTCTGGATTAGGCTGTCCGCCATGATATAAGCTGAAAAGCAGATTCCTAAAAACAGGTAAGTGGAGGGGCCACTGTCAACGTGCTTGTTTGCCTCAGCAGTGGTAAGTGAAAGATTAACGGAAATGACTACAACAAACGAGTGGTTGTTAAGCACATACTTCACATTTACACTAGAGTGAATTATGTACATTCAAGAAATCATCTGACCTTCTGTGTTTTTTCTAAGCCAGTTTAATCAATTTTCAGGGTTATAGAGAATTCCAGTTGGTGCCAGTAGCTTTTGGCACAAGACTGCTAGCAGTCCTGGCCAGTTTAGAGATGGCACTTGACCTAAGGTGCAAACAGAAAGACAAACACTGATGAGGAGGATTATGCAAACGACACAAGCAGTCAGTGTTGTGACATTCAAAGCCAGGGTCCTAGAGCTGTGAGGCAGCCTCAATGCCCACCCACTCAGTGAATGAAGAATGTGAGGGCTCTAGGCTCTAGCTGTGACTGTTCATTCTGTGAACTCGCTTTGTCCAGCATGGTGCTGTGATGACTTGATGGGGAACCAGCTATTATTAATGGCTGGTCACTTTGTGGGTTTGTTTTGAACACTCAAGTCAGGGCTTCTCATTCTCAGTCCTGGGCACCCATTGTGGCTGCAGGTTTTTGTTGCAAACAATTTCTGTTTTTAATTGGACTGCCGGCCTAATGAAGTAATCTGTTATTACCCAGTTTGTGTAAAAAGCTGTTTATTAAAATGTACTAAGAAGTTATATTGGAAATGAATTTTTTACTTTTTAACAATACTTTCATCCTGATTTTCATTGTTCTTTTCCTCATTTTCTGGTTACTTAATCCATTATTTACTAATCAGAGTAGGTCTGACTCTAAAGTAGTTGCATCCTTTCATCCTTCAGCGTTGTTTTGCTCAGCCTCTTTTTAAATGTCATTCTTAGGATACGACAAAAGAAGCAAACCACACATAAAAAGGTAAAAAAATAATAGAAAAAAATGAGTTAAGCAGTTAAAGATATTGGAAAAACATAAATATTTTATAAATGCAAAAAATCAAACTATTGCACTTTTCTGAATGTAAAATAAGAGAAGACGGAAAAGAATGAAATGAGATCAGTTATAATCACCAATTCTGAATTTGGCTGGAAAAAAAGCCTGCAGCTACCAGGGGTCCTGAGGGCTGAGTTTGAGAGCCCCTGCTCTACATTGTCTGTTCCATCCTCCTCTTTCTACTTCTGTCTGTAGCTCAGGCCAGGCTTTCAGGCCGAGGGTGTTCTTCTATCCCTTCAGCTTTGTTCTTCTTTGTTCAGGGCTTGGTGCTGCTGAACAGTGGTGGTTTAATCATATTTATCTTTCTGAAGCTGATGTCACAATACACAACTACTAAATTATATGGGTTTGTGTCTTTTCCAACGGCAAACTGCACAGGCAAACTGATCGAGAAGATGACATGCCAGGAAGAAAATGAAGAGCAGCAACATGTGCTAAATGGCAAGCAAATTGCAGGATTGCGCTTGATGACTGCCATTGCTGATCTCACTGCCAGAGCAAGATGATTTACACAACTAAAAGTTGTTGAGCATGTCAGATTACACCACCGTGTGATGACATGCCAGCACATGTTGTCATACATAAAACACGAGACATCAAATAGCTTTTCTTCTGTTTTTAATGTCCAAAATACCTGTGTTTCTTACTCCTTGTAGCTTACAATACAATACAATACAGTTTATTTTTGTATAGCCCAAAATCACACAGGAAGTGCCGCAATGGGCTTTAACAGGCCCTGCCTCTTGACAGCCCCCCAGCTTTGACTCTCTAAGAAGACAAGGAAAAACTCCCAAAAAGAACCTAGTAGGGAAAAAATGGAAGAAACCTTGGGAAAGGCAGTTCAAAGAGAGACCCCTTTCCAGGTAGGTTGGGCATGCAGTGGGTGTCAAAAGAAGGGGGTCATAGTAGCTTCATTGTACACATTGTGCTTCCAGCTGATTACTCATTGGTTCTCAACTCTCATGCATACAGAGCCTGCCCCTAAAAATGCTTATGATAGGCCATCTGTTGGAACGACAAATGCAATGCCTGTGTCGCTGTTGTATGCCATTTCGTATGGTATTTGTAAAAGCAGTGTTAATGTTTGTGATGTGCCAAATAAACACTACAAAGGTGGCCTTTGTGATGCACCATCTGTTGGAATGACAAAACTGAAGCCTAATTAAGCTTGTGGTGGCTGAAATACGATATTATATATATATATATATATATGTATATATATATATGAAATTCTTTTCGAGTTTGAAACGGAAATTACGTATGACCACGTGATATGGAAATTACGTATGACCACACTATATGGAAATTACCTATGACCACAGAACATATTATAATACAGGAATTAATCACTTCGTTTGTGGACACCATTTTTATATCATCTTTACAAATTGTTATTATTTGTGTGCGCCCCCCATCGCCCTCTCCCACCCCTCCTGTCTGGACTACAGCACTGAGCTGTCCACCGCCAGACGCGTTCTGACAGAGAAGTTTTATTTATTCGTCCACGTGACTGTCGCTGAAACTGCCACATTGTAACTTTTTTTTAGTTGGCAGTACTTGATAGTAGAAGAGATGAGGAAAACAGCTTTGCGTCTTTCTACTTTTTAACTGCGCCGAGCTGTAAACAATGTGAAGACGAGATCGCCTTCAGCTGCGAGTGGTCGTGAAAACAAAGTGGATGCTACACATCACCAATGCGGTCACTGCCAAACTGTGCATGTTCATAATGAAAACAGAAGAATGTGTTGCAAGAAATGGAAAAGTCCAGCTTGCTCCAAATGAAGATGAAGCACATTACATTTTAGGTCCGTAGGTCCATGTTTTTGACATACAGCCTTTATAGATATTGAAGTGCAAGTCAGGTGATGTAAAAATGCCTTTTTTGGATTATTGTTAGTTATTAGTTGTGGTACGTCAATTGCTAATTGTAGTGTGTTATTTCTTAAATGTTAAATATTTTAAAGAAACAGATAGAGATGAGAAATTTTTATTTCACACTGAAGCTAAAATTATTGACTGTGACTTATCATGATGGGCAGCAGGTCATTGTGGTGCTTTGCCACTAAATGACAGTGTCAGAGAAATACTGAATTATTATAAAGAGCAGATGATGCAGCCATCATGTTTGTAGCGTAACTTAAACATTGACTACTTGTCAATTCATTGTTATAGAGCCACACTTAGGGAGTTCCAGTCTTCTTCCATTAATCTCTAGAGAAACTACATAACTTCTTGCTTTCCTTGTTTGCATTTTTACTTTTACGGTTACAAAGCTCACAGAAGACTTTGAACACAAGGAGCTGGTGTTGCAGAGGTTCTTGCAGTTCATGATGTGACCATGCATTGCTGCTGGTGTTACACTAACTTGTATTGGGGATATGTTTTCACATCTAGACAGACAGACAGATAGATAGAGAGATAGATGGAAGCTCTGAAAATCGAGAATACACCTTATGAGAAGCATTTAAGAGTCATAGTGGACTCGACGCTATCAACTTCCGAACAGTATTCAGAAGCCATAAGTAGGCTAACAGAATGTTAGGTTATATAGCACCTTGATGTGTGGCGTACAAGTCCAAGGAGGTTATGCTCAAGCTTTGTAATGCACTGGTGATGCCTCATCTGGAGGAGACAGACATGATTGAAGTGTTTAAAATTATGAAGGCAATTAGTCCAGTGGATTTAGACTGTTACTTTAAAATGAGATCATCAACAACATGGGGACTCAGTTGGAAACTTGTTAGGGGTAAATTTCATACAAACATTAAGTTTTTCTTCACGCAAAAACCAGAGACACCTGGAATAAGCTTTCAAGTAGTGTGATAAACATAAGGACTTTAGGGACCTTCAAGGCTAGACTTGATTGTTTTTGGAAGAAGTAAGTGAATAGGACTGGCGTCTTTTGTTGGGCTGAATGTCCTGTTTTCGTCTAGCTTGTTCTAATGAGCATCTATGGGTTGAGTAAAAATGAAAGATATATAAATTGAAGTGTACGCTCTTGAGATAAATTTAAAACAGAAAATTATTTAGCAGTTGAAGTTGCACAATTTGGACAATTTTGAAAATTCACCAATGCCTTTAAATGACAGTTTTTGAAATTTCAAAAATGTTTACAGCATGCTCGATTTTTTAGACACCAGAACTCCATCTACTTTGGAACTTTTCTTTATGCTGCTCAAATAATTATTAAGACCATTTAAATAAAATGATAGTAAAACTTGACAATACCTAATTTTGAAATCGGATAAGGGATCTGGAAGTATTCTTCAAAGAACTCCAAGATCTTGACCCCAATGTGAAGTGCATGCTCTGTTTGGCTGATCTGTTCGCTTGGTGCAAAAACAGAAACCTGACATAGAGAAAATACAATGAAACACACTTGAATTTGAATGTGGCGCCTTGAACCTAACGCCGACTTGGTAAAAGCCTTGCTCAGTTTAACTTTTTTAATAGAGGAACAAACTATGGAGGGTGACAGACAGAAGCTTAACTTTACATGTGAAGAATCCACTTATGTTTTGAGGAGGGTCCACAGACAGTCTCTAGTCATGTTATTCTCTGCCTTCACACACCAATGTGCTTCTCCCCATATTGTCTTACTTAAAAAAAATCTTTATTAACTCAAAATTAAAAATAGTAATACAGGATCCAAACTATAAATACATTTTGACATGTTTTGCAGAATAAATACATTAACTCCAGCACTGCACACTCCTGCACCTCTCTCACACTATAAAACAGAAATATAAAATGAAACCTTTGACCTTCATTTCCTCTTCCTGCACTTCTACTTAACTCCTTTTACTTCATCTACTAAAAGGATGAAGTAAAGGATGAAGTAAAGGATAAAGCACTGAGGTCTGTGTGTGTGCATGTGTGTCTAGTCCCTCAACGCAATCTGATTGGTCGGTTTGACTTTGGTATAATTGGTCAGTTTGGCTTTGGTGATGCGACTAAAGAGGAAGTGCGAGTGTGAGACACACAAGGAGGAGTAAAGAGTATGAGGCATGTTGAGAGAGTCGCTTTTAAAGATGGCAAGTATAAAACTGGACAGAAGCTGCGAAAGGCACCTTGAAAATAATGACAGAGTCTAAGAAGTAGACTTAATGGGAATGCGCTCGAGATATGGAGCAACAATTAGGAGACTTTCACAAATGCAAATACAGAGGAAACATTGTAAAGGTACACGTAGTGCAAGAGATAGAAAACATTTTAAAATTTATTCTATAACCCGCCTTCTATATGTGGCAAATATCTAATAAGTGCTCATTCTTAGTACTTCAGTTACTCTTTTTCAAAATAATATTTGAGTATTATTATAAATGAATTTTCAATTCTCTTTCCTCAACAGATCACAATATCCCTTTAACCCCTCATTTTTTCAAATTCTTCAAATTGATGCATTCCATTGTAAAAAAGCAAATTCCAGCTTTATTCAAAACTACCCATGTTACCTGTCAAAGACCAGTAATAGTGTAGAATAATTTAAAAATATTTCCTATCTCTTGCCCTACGTGTACCCTCAGCGCCTTTCTTCAGTATTTGTGTGTGTGAACGTCTCTTAACTGGTGCTCCCTTTCTCGAGGGTGTTCCTGTAAAGCCTGCTTCTCAGACTCGCATTACTTTTGAGTCACCTTTATCACCTGCTGTCTAGTATGACACTTTCCGTCTTTGAAAGCAACTCAGCGTGTGCCTTTACTCCTCCCCTTGCATTTCACACTTGCACTTCCTCTTATGTCACATCGCCAAAGCCAAACTGACCAATCAGATTGCTCCGAGAGACTGGCCACATGGACCTTTATTGAACAGTAGATAGGAGATATGGCATCAGGTGGTATTTTTCCACATTGCTTATTGTTACGACTTGTCAGTATGGCTAGTTTGGCTTCAGCTAACAGATAATTTAGTAATCAAACCTTTATTTTTCCTGTTGTTTTTAACACAAACAATAAACATAACTTTGTTAAATCATAACACTAATTTTAGATATAAATCACAAAAAAGACTAAAACAATTTAAAAAAAGTTATTTTTCATCACAAAACGGACACTTGTCATCATTAGTTTTTTGTATTGTGAGGTTTCTGAACTGTTTTAGTACCCCCCCACAATGGAACAGCACACTCGAAGCACACCTGCCACGTCTGTGGAGGACTGCTTCTCCATTGCTGAGGCAATCACAGGTTTGCAGCACAGCGGCAGAGCGCCGTGGAAACAACTACGAGCCAATTGAGATTGTGCTATACATGCCTGTGGCCGATGCATGATGCAAGGCACATTATAAATGCAGGGAACAGTATAACTTGGCCACTGACCTGGCCACAACTATGCTTGTTTGCTGTGTCTGTGTATAAGAGAGTTGTAGCTCTCGCTGCAATAAATAACCCTGCTGTTCCTGTTTCAAGTTGAAAAAAGCTGATTTTGCTAAAGTACTGAAACTCAGCTTCGTGTTTTGGGGTGCAAGACAGTGACTTACGTGTCACATGGTACCAGAAGTGGGGTCTTGCACCAATGGAACCCCAGGAGGCATATGATATCCCGATACCAGCAGAACAAAATGAGGCTCTGGTGGGTTCTCCCCAGGGATGTGCTGGTGAAGATGGCTCCCTCGGATGACCCAGAGTATTTCCTGTTTTGCTTCGAGCACACGGCAACATTGTTGCGATGGGACAGGGGAACTTGGCTGGCTATCGTGGCCCCATTTTCAGGTCATGCAAAAACTCCCTCCCGAAAGACACAATGATTATGACTTCTTGAAGCAACAGGCCCTCCTCCGCACGGCTGTGAGCCTGGTGGTCAAGGGGCACCATTTTCTTCTGTGCCATATTGATCCGGACCACCCCATATGAGGACAGATCCAGGGCTTAGTAGACCTGATTCAAAGCTGATTTACAAGATGAGTAAACTCTGCGAGTTTAAGAAGGGGGATTGTGTGCTAGTGTTGATCCCCTTCCATCCACATAAATTTCGGGCTGAATTGCAAGGTCCGGCAGTGATAAATGAGCGTACGTCCCCAGTGAATTATAAAGTCAGAGTTCCCAGGCGACAGAAACCATATGAATTTTGCATATTAATCTTTTAAAGGAGTGGTATGACCACCACGAAGTCCTGGTCATGGTCGCAGTGGTCCCCAAACTGAGGTTGCCATTGGGGATGATTTAACTGACACCCAGAAAGTGAAATTGCCATCGCTGATTGAGGGGAACTGTGATGTCTTTTCGGCAGTGCCTGGCCGGACGACAATTGCAGAACTCAAGATTGTCACTCTGCCTGGTTTTGCTATACAGGTGCCCTTGTGCTGCCTTTCAGAGATGACAAGGAACGTGATAGGTGAAGAAGTTCAGCAGATGCTTCAGTTAGGCGTTATTTGTCTGAGCAAAAATGAGTAGCAGAGCCAATCGTACTTGTCTCAAAGCCTGACAGTTTGGTTCAGTTCTTTATTGATTTTAGCCTTTTGAATAATATTTCCAAGTTTGATGCATAACCGATGCCATGTGTGGATGAGCTGTTGAAAAAGCTTGGGCAGGTTTCGTATATCTCCACCCTAGACCTCATGAAGAGTTATTGTCAGGTCCCCTTGGAAAACTGTATTCGCCACCCTGGACGGGTTGTTTGAATTTTCAGCGCTTCCTTTTGGTTTCCATGGTGCACCATTGACTTTTCAGCAAATGATGGACAAGATCGACAGGCCGCACATTGCCACTCTCTGGTGCTGTGATTAGCAGGGAGAACAGCCTTGCATTTAAAGTTCAATCTTACATGAAAAATGTCGTAACAGATTTGTCATTAAAACCTTGTTATGAATTTTCCAATACTTTTCACAACAAAACTGTAAATATTTCAACTTTATAGCACTTCTTGTTTCGATTCGGAGTTCTCCCTGTCTGGAAATTAGGGTACGTTTCATTTTTTGTGGTATAATTAGTGTTGTGATCCTGGTTTTACAACCTCTAGTTCAATTTTAGAAATTTTCATATACTTGTTCTTTGTTTTTTAAGATGTAAATTATTTTATCGCTATTCTGATGATGCCATTTTATGATTGGATGGTCATCTGCATTTTGGGACTTTCTCTGTATGGCTGTGGCCATATCAATAACTGTTGCTGCTCCCAAATTTTGTCATCATTGTCTTGACACCTAATGGTGACAGTTGTGTACCTCATTTTAGATCTTTCCACCTTTCTCGTCAGTCAGAGAAAGCCAAAGACACTTGCAAGACAGCCTTTTTTGGCAACATATTTAGACTTTGAGTGGTTTTGCGCTCATAGCATTCTGTGCCCTACTTACTGATTCAGTTTTCATTTCTTTGCTAATCTCATTAGGATCATAATACTGGTATACTTCACAAAATGCCCTGTCTTACCCATAACGTCATCCTCACCTTGATGCCTCTGGTGGACATAGCACTCCTTGAGGCAAAGTCACTCACAACAAAGGCAACCAAGTAGCTGCTCATTTTGAGACTGTGCAGAAAGTGATCTTCCACAAGGCCGTCAGCTCTCAGCAGAGATGTCCTCTGATGGAATAGGAAATGTAATCAGTCAGTCATCATCTTACATAGCACCATCATAAAACCCTTTAGTGCACAGCCATAACTACAAAGCAGGATGTTCACAGTTGGTGAAAAAATGAAAGGGCAACAACTACTGAAGTTAAGCAAGAAATGACAGATTTCAAAAGGAAAATTGTTTGGGGAGCTTTGTGGTGTCTGATGCATTGGCACTGTTGCCGTAACTGCATGACCAAGGGATGGGAGAACCGAGACACCAGTAATGATGACTGTTCCAGAAAGCACAATTCTGGTTTATTCCAGAATTATTTACAGTAATGTCTTGCAAATATATACAGTTCAATGCAAGAACATAAAAAAAAAATGAGTAAAATAAGTGCAGGGGCTACATACAATATTTAAAGTGACTCCAAAAGCAAAAAGTGATGAGAAAATCCAACAAAAAAAGTTAAGAAAGGGCCTTCTTCCTCAGACAGGTCCTGAAGGATGGACAGAAAAATAATCAAAAACAAAAAATGAAAAAATTATGCACAAAGACAGTAATGAAAAAAGTGAGCAGCCACAACCACAGATGACTTCCACCAATAAATATATACAAATCGGAAGCAAACTGTTCTCACCAACTGCTCCACCAACTCTACACTAAAGAAGCGCTCTCTATAGCCCAAAGACTGGTCAAAAGATTTCCTGTGGTGGTTTGGAGTTTGGTTTTATGTAACCAGCTCTTGTGAAAAAAACCACAAACTTTATATGTTATAACGTTTCGGTAATCACTTGGGATTAAATGACAAGCTCCAGGCTGCCTGAGGAAGGCTGGTTGTGCGGGATGTTGTGGGAGGCAGAGAAACTGAAAATCCTGCTTTGAATTTCTGAGGCACAGAACAGGGGTCTGGCCAGACAAAGCCTGACAAAGCCAGACACTACACACACACACACACACACACATAGTTTGAAAGAACCCTGGAGAATGAGCAGGCTGTAAATCTCATACATGCATATATATATTGTGGTGCCCGGCGGGCATCCATGCCCGGCCGGGACACCTAGGAGGAGTGGAGGAGGGCTTGTGTCTCCTCCAGGACACGAGGGGGCGTCCTCCCTGGTGGCTTTGGGGACCACGGGTACGGAGCTTGGAAGCTCAGCCCTGTAGGGGCCCGTGGTCACCGCCAGGGGGCGCCCCAATGCCTTGGGAGTGTTGGCCCTCAGTACTTCCGCCACACCGGGAAGTACTGGGGGGAAGAGACTTGAGGGCACCCGGTGGACTTCCGGCTTCACCTTGGGAGCTTCCGCCACACAGGGGTGTGGCTACGGAGGCCCTAATGATGCACCTGGAGCCCATCCGGGGCACATAAAAGGGGCCGCCTCCCTCCAGTCAGGGCGAGAGTCGGGAGGAAGAAGACGAAGCGTATTGGAGAGGAGTGGAGGCGGACCAGGAAGAGAAAAGGCATTGTGTTGTGGCCAGGACTTGTGAAAGGGTGATTGGTGCTTTGGCACTGGGTTTGTGCACTAAGGACTTGTAAATAACTTGTAAATAAACGTGTGTTGGGTGACATGAACGTGTCTGCCTGTCTGTGTCCGAGCCAGTCTCCACAATATATATATATATATATATATATATATATATATATATATAGCAGCATGGGACATGTGCCTCGGCATACTACCAGTTCAAGCCTGGAGAAGTCATCTGACTTAAAGGCCTTCAAATCAGTAGGATGACACCAAATGCCGGTGCGACTTTGCCCTGCCACCACGTTCTCCCTCACTAGAGCGCTAGAACAGGTAAGTATCTTTTACCTGTACTATAACTATTTATACATTCATGATGAGCTATAAATAATTCTATCACAACAATACATTTAAATCAGAGGTGTCCAGCTTGAATCCTGGAGAGCTGCAGTGGCTGCAGGTTTTCATTCTAACCCTTTTCCTAATCAGTGACCAGTTTTCACTGTTAATTAACTTCTTTTCCCTTCATTTTAATATCCCTGTTTTTAAGGATTCAGTACTCTGAACTGGTTCTTTTCTTCATTAAATGACAGCCAAACAGAAATGAGACGTGAAACAAGCCAACAGGGCTTCCAACTCCAACCATTTTCTTAATGAGAAGCTGTTAAAACATTTTACTTAATTCCATGGCTTGTTGCTCCTCTCATTCTGCCCCAGCAGACAAATTCCAAAACTGTTAATTTTTGGTTTTTGTAAGAGCACCATTAAAATAGTTTGGTGACCTGAGCAGATCAGCCTTACTGAGTCCTTCATTTTTCTTTATTTTCTGATATTGTATGATGGATACAGGTTAGCTAGCCATGTGTTGGCTCGTTTTGTGTCTCATTATTGTTTGGCTGCTAATTAAGAAAAAAGAAACAATTAAGGGGTCTGAGTCAACTCAATTAAAACTAAGGCAAAAGAAGTTATTTAGCAGCAAAAAACTGGTCACTAATTAGGAAGATGGTTAGAATGAAAATCTGCAGCCACTGCACCCCTCCAGGACCAGAGTTGGACAGTGCTGTTTTAAATTGTCTGCAGACTGGGCTTACTGATGCAGACGAGCACAACGATATTCAGCCTCCCAGGTTCAAATCCTGAGGCTGTCTTCTTGGAGCCTGCACATTCTCCATTATCTCCAAAGACTTGTGTGTTGGGGTGTTAGGTTTATTGGCGATTCTAAATTTTCCTGGTTGTGATTTCAGGTGTGTGCAGGAATGCACCTGGCTTTCATGATTCAGGCGTTTTGGACCATGTAGACAATTTAATTCTGCCTTTACTTTTTAAACCATAACATCATTTTGTCCAAGTTAATATTTTTTCATACAAATGTTACAGTTCTCCACCTACAAAAGATGGCGGCACATGAGTTCTTTTGTCTAAGTTTTTGAATACCGTGTGAATTCTTACAGGGTGTTTAGCCATTTCAAAATCAGTTTTGGGGAGTTAGGAATTTTGTGTGTTTTGATTTTCACTTTTGTTTTCTTTTTGATTCAAGATCTTTTTGGTTATGAGCTCCACTTGTTTGTGATTATTATTTACTCTCATCATCTCTACCTTGTAGCTTTCTACGTAATGTGCCTAGTGAAAGTATTCAGACCTCTTAACTTTTTTCACATTTTGTTATGTTGCAGCCTAAAGGCTAAAATCACTTAAATTCATTTTTTCTCACATTCAAACCCCAGAAAGGCAAATTAAAAACAGGATTTTAGGAATATTTCCAAATTTATTAAAAATATCATACTGACACAAGTGTTCAGACCCTTTACTCAGTATTTAGTTGAAGCCCCTGGATTTATATGTCAGATTGGGCATTGCAAACAAAAAGGCACACATGGCGCTGGCTACTGCCGCTAACTTCAATTCATGATACACGGTTGAGACCGAGTTATGCTGCTGGTACAAGTGCCTTCACTCCAATAAAACAACAGCATTCTTTAAAATGACTCTCTGACATACCATAATACTACATTTCTGTTACAGATGGCAGGATGCTGCTCATTTAAATATCCATCATCCTACTTACCATTGGCATGTTAGAGATTGCATAATTCTGCTGACTGTGAACAACTGTCACAGAAAACAAGGCCTTCATATGTGGCTCATCAAAACAAGGAAAGGCTTTGCGGGCTGAGGTGGGTTCAAAATGAGTAGCAGCCAGCATTCTAAAAAATTAGAAACAAGACACAACAGCAAAAATTTAGTTTTAGTTTGGTTTCTCGACTTACCCAGCGATCAGTGTAGACATCAGGACAATCCTGCCATCACCCTAACCATAAGCATCTATGGCTCATTAATCACCACTGTGGAGGCCTTCAAATTCCTTATTTGAATCTCAGATGGGAAGATAACATCATCTGCATTGTTAAAAAGGATCAACAGATAATTCAGTGTTTATGACGGTGAAAGAATCTTAAACTGCCACTTGCTAGTCCAGCTCTACACCAGGATCGCTGAGTCTACCAGTATGTCCTTCATTACTGTAGATGATCATGTCAGACTTCAACGCATTATTTCATAAGCAAAGAAGAATGGCCGTCACTTGCATAAACTCCAACATCTTTATCACTTCAGGTTCTGGACGATGCACTCAAGTTACTGCTGAGGCTTCCCATCCTGAACATCACGTCTTTCACTTCTGGGAAATGTAACAGGGCACCAATGGCAAAAACAGCATGGCATCAAAAGTGTTTGTACATCAGCCATGAATCTTATTAACCTTTGTTCTATTTCTAACAAACTATTTCATGTTAAAATATTCATTAGTTTATATGCTGTCAAGAACTTATGGTTTCTTACAGTGATTGTGTTTTGTGAACGTATTTAATTTGTCAGTATCTCCAAATTCCATGTATATGTAAACATACTCAGCTAATGAAGTCATTCCTTTCCACCCCATGTGCAGCAACAATCCAATGTGAACATTCACAGACTTACATACATGCATCTGCAATTACTCACTTTACGTCCCCATGAATAAGCAGCAGGCAGTCTCAACTCAAAATAAGATAATAAGTTCACAAAGGAAAGATGAAAATGCAAGTGATGACAGCTTCACTCCTTCGAAAAAGCATGAAGTGACAACAACATGTTTTCACTATCACGGACTGGTTGCTCTTCCTAGAGTCATCATCAACATCATATATAATAACATGCAGAGATCTTCCACTTGTCACATGATTACTCACAAACTGCTGAGGCTAGTGCTTTGATCTTGGCCTTAATCGAAAGCTTTAGACTGAATACTAGTGTTGGATCTGTACTCAAATTCTGACTTTGGTATTGATACCAATTTTTGGATTTCAGTACCTGCACCATAACAGTTCTGAAGCAAATAACAAATAGCTCCAAACCCCCCGCCCCCCATCTTACTCCAGCCTCCCTAATACACACAGCTTTCGTTTTGAAGATCCAAAGTCTCAATCACGTCGAAGTAAACTGTTAGATCCACCCTGAAGTTCCAATCACGTTGAAGCATTGCGGGAGGGGCCTGAAGTTCCAATCATGTCAAAGCTGTGGGGGAGGGGCCTGAAGTTCCAATTACATTGAAGAATGGAGGGGACGGGCCTGAAGTTCTGATCACGTTGAAGCTTTGGGGAAGGGCTTGAAATTCCAATTGCGTCAAAGTATTGGGAGATGTGCCTGAAGTTCCAATCACATCAAAGTGTGTACTTTTGTTTCATGAAGTCTATGAAACGAACAGAGGAAAGCAGTGGCATGAGAGATTGAGAGAAAAGTTCACATGTACTTCAGGTACTGAAAATCCTAAAATTCTGGTACCGTACCATTTTTGATATAAAGATTTTTTGGTACTTTTCCTTCACCGGTATACCATGCAACCCTACCCGATACATTCTGGAAACTCAACAAATTAAGTAGTAGCAACCTCGGCAAAGTACTTTGTGGTTGTGTGTTTAATATGGCAAAATGAGGGCAAAATCAAGTGACATGGCAGACAGAAACAGAATGGGAACAATCTCTGCTGAGCATCAAGCATATCACAGAGGTGATTTATCTGACAAAAACACACCATCATAGGAAGAAGAAGAAGAAGAACAGCAACACCTGCTGACCATGAAGAACATCACAGAAGGTGACAAAGCATTGGAGAAAGAAAAAGAATTGCAAGACACAATGCTGAACCACATTGACAAGCAAGAAGTAATTCTGAAAACACAGCAACTGAGCAGCAGACAAACAAGATGGCTCATAGGCATGCAGGACAAAGTCCAGGATACTGAACTCAAGAATGCTCCAGGGACAATCAGAGAGATCATCAAATTTAGACTTTTGTAGTGTTTATAAAATGTAAGTATCATCAGCTTTGTTTTTATTTGCCTTTTATTTTAGAAACCATGGGTCTACATGTTTCACAAATTAAAACCATAAGACACTTAATACTCAACTTAGAGAAAATGTAATTTTGAAAATAACATTTTGAAAAACAACAATCTGACACTCAGAGCTACTGTTAAATCAAAGGAAAGGTGTTATTATTGTCATTTATCCCAACCCCACTCCTTACAAGAATGGAACCTGCTTGGTGGCTCCAAATGGCTTCTTTGGGTGCAAACTGGTGATGAATGTCACCTGGCCACCAGATTACTAGTGTCCCGATCTAGAATGACAGGCAGCAGTGGCCTTGGCAGTAGTGGACATCAGGCTTTGCCACAAAAGAGTGTTGTTGACACCAGTCACAAAAAGCAGCAAGAACAAAAATAATATATTAAGGGATAGATAGGTGGGATGCCCAGGTGGCCAGCAGCTGGCACACTATCCTTGAGCCCAGGACATCAAAAGTCATGAAACCGAGATGGACAGTACAATGAGGATATAACACACACAGCAGGAGATGGTGCATAATGCATTGTGAAAGTTTATTTAGCAAAAATCCAGTGTACAGCAAAGTGCAGTGCAGTCTCTTCTTAAATAAATAAACAAAAACAGTGTTCATGGAAGTTAAAAGCTCCTAAATAAATAAGTCAATAAATAATCCAAATGGTCAAACTACTGTTAGGATCATATCTTTAAAAAACACTCTTGAGCTTCGGTGACAAAATATTTATTTAGGTCCAAAATAGTCATTTTATTTCAAAAGGGAAACAAATTTTATTGCTAATACTGTGCATTTTTTGAATTGTATGCACCTTAAGATGTGTCTGGGTCAGATATGACCAAAATATTGGGGTTTTTTTGTATTTCAAAAGTGGAAAAACGTATTGCGACTACATCAGATTCTGTTCAGTTATACAGTGCATCCAGAAAGCATTCACAGCGCATCACTTTTCCACATTTTCTTATGTTACAGCCTTATTCCAAAATGGATTAAATTCATTTTTTTCCTCAGAATTCTACACACAACACCCCATAATGACAACGTGAAAAAATTTTACTTGAGGTATTTGCAAATTTATTAAAAATAAAAAAAACTGAGAAATCACATGTACATAAGTATTCACAGCCTTTGCTCAATACTTTGTCGGTGCACCTTTGGCAGCAATTACAGCCTCAAGTCTTTTTGAATATGATGCCACAAGCTTGGCACACCTATCCTTGGCCAGTTTCGCCCATTCCTCTTTGCAGCATCTCTCAAGCTCCATCAGGTTGGATGGGAAGCGTCGGTGCACAGCCATTTTAAGATCTCTCCAGAGATGTTCAATCGGATTCAAGTCTGGGCTCTGGCTGGGCCACTCAAGGACATTCACAGAGTTGTCCTGAAGCCACTCCTTTGATATCTTGGCTGTGTGCTTAGGGTCGTTGTTCTGCTGAAAGATGAACCGTCGCCCCAGTCTGAGGTCAAGAGCGCTCTGGAGCAGGTTTTCATCCAGGATATCTCTGTACATTGCTGCAGTCATCTTTCCCTTTATCCTGACTAGTCTCCCAGTTCCTGCCGCTGAAAAACATTCCCACGGCATGATGCTGCTACCACCATGCTTCACTGTAGGGATGGTGCCAGGTTTCCTCCAAACGTGACGCCTGGCATTCACACCAAAGAGTTCAATCTTTGTCTCATCAGACCAGAGAATTTTCTTTTTCATGGTCTGAGAGTTCTTCAGGTGCCTTTTGGCAAACTCCAGGCGGGCTGCCATGTGCCTTTTACTAAGGAGTTGCTTCCGTCTGGCCACTCTACCATACAGGCCTGATTGGTGGATTGCTGCAGAGATGGTTGTCCTTCTGGAAGGTTCTCCTCTCTCCACAGAGGACCTCTGGAGCTCTGACAGAGTGACCATCGGGTTCTTGGTCACCTCCCTGACTAAGGCCCTTCTCCCCCAATCACTCAGTTTAGATGGCCAGCCAGCTCTAGGAAGAGTCCTGGTGGTTTCGAACTTCTTCCACTTACGGATGATGGAGGCCACTGTGCTCATTGGGACCTTCAAAGCAGCAGAAATTTTTCTGTTACCTTCCCCAGATTTGTGCCTCGAGACAATCTTGTCTCGGAGGTCTACAGACAATTCCTTTAACTTCATGCTTGGTTTGTGCTTTGACATGAACTGTCAACTGTGGGACCTTATATAGACAGGTGTGTGCCTTTCCAAATCATGTCCAATGAACTGAGTTTACCACAGGTGGACTCCAATTAAGCTGCAGAAATATCTCAAGGATGATCAGGGGAAACAGGATGCACCTGAGCTCAATTTCGAGCTTCATGGCAAAGGCTGTGAATACTTATGTACATGTGCTTTCTCAATTTTTTTATTTTTCATAAATTTGCAAAAACCACAAGTAAACTTTTTTCACGTTGTCATTATGGGGTGTTGTGTGTAGAATTCTGAGGAAAAAATGAATTTAATCCATTTTGGAATAAGGCTGTAACATAACAAAATGTGGAACAAGTGATGCGCTGTGAATACTTTCCGGATGCACTGTAGCTTTTTTATTGTGTTTTTATGCACTTTTGACCTGCCTGCATCATATGTGGTAAAATTTAAAAGGGAAACAATGAATGAACGCTACTTGTTTTCAATACATTAATTTGTGTTGACTTAAAATTTGTCATTACCTGCAGCTTACCAGCTGCTGAAAATGTCTGGGCCGGCTAAATTTCTTGTTTTGAAAATCTGGCCCAAACAGAATTTGTAATTGAATAGTAATTTAAGATGTACCCCCACCCTTGTCCAAAAACAGATTTTGACAAACAATTTCCTGACCTATACAAGAATTATAAGTGAATATACTGGTATATCGAGACCCCGTTTTTTTTTCCCTTCATGGAGTCACTTTCACTTAACAATCCTTGTGTGCACTGAATCAGTTTCCCTTTCATTAGCCCACACATAACTTCTTGTATTTCTTTTGCTACAAGAGGTCTTACAATGAAACGTCTCGAATTTCAGGTGCACCCGAATCTTAAGTCTGAAAACATGAAAAGAAAAAAAAAGTTTGTCTTAAATTGGAAGCAACACAGTGTAACATTTGAAAGCAAGATGTTGCAACGCTACTCCTACAGAGTCCTAACAAGTTTACAAGACGTAATTCAGAAACCACAAAACCAAAGCTGACAGGTTTTCAAATACAAATGAAATCTACATAGAAACAGTAAGAACAAAATAAAAACCAAGTCCCTGGGATTTTGTTTGAATCCAAATCAGCTCCTGCAGCACACATTCTCATAGCATTAATGTTTTTCATACAATCTTGCAGCAAAACAGATACATCCAATCCTATCCTATGTCATCATGGGAATCTTCGAAATGAAGTGCTTTGAAGACTCATTGCCCCTTCTTCAAGATGGAGAGTTTTAATGACCTTTCCAGAAGCCGCAGTGGATCAAACTGCTTGACTGGCACTAAATAAAACTGATCCCTTCTTCGTTCCACAATCCATTTAAAAAGTCCCTCTGTACTGTTTCCCAGCTCTGTGAAGTTCTTCCGTCTTTTAAAGACTGACGCCCGCCCCCTATCTTATTATTTAACTACCATACATTTTAAGAAATTGTAAGTGCAGTTTTCAGGCGTTTCTGGACACAGCACCATTAATATTTTAGTGTATTCCATGAGTTATTTCATGAGCATAAGAGTCTGTGTCCTTAGAACTGACAAGATGCCAAGCTCCCTTTAACATCCCTCTGCTCCTCTCTTCCAAGGCCAGGACTGCATCTGTCTGTCTGTTTAACTAGGACATTCAGCACATTTAGGGTAAGAAAATAAGATTACAAATAACATTTAACTTTAGATTTTGATCTCTAAAAACAATGTACAGTACATAGAAGCACCAGGGATCACCCATGAATTTGAGACTTCACATAACGCTTATGAACAGAGGTGAGTTTCTGGACTAAACCATTTATACTACCAGTCAAAAGTTTTAGAACTCCTCTGTTTTTCTTCAAATTTGATCACTTGAAATGCAATGAAAGCCCTAAAATGGTGAAAAGGTAAGCAGTAAACTGCCACAGGTTTAGATTTAAAGTTTAGGCTATCAAAATCAAAAAACAAAGGACATTTCAGAATATTACAAATGGGCCTTCTTCAGGGATCAACTAATAGATTACTATCTATAGATGTTCTGCAGCAATGAAAGTAAATTAAGCCTTGCAAGTTGAAGCAAACAGTTTACACAGGTGTCCCAACTCCTGTTGATTACTTAAAAACCCTCTGTCTGTCTTAAAGCAGAGTGGCAACAGACTGTTACTATACCCTCTCAAGTACTACTTGGACAAATATTACACTACAGAATGTTGTCAGTTCAAGTACAAATGCAAGAAAATGTCAATTGACAAGACAGAGCATTATTACACTTAGAAGTGTATGCCTTTCATTTAGAGAAACCATAAAACAAGTCAAAGTATCAGTGAGCACATTGGGGTCCTACACAATCCAAAGGCAACTGGAAACTGGAAGAAACTCTGATAGGCCTGCATACATGGGCTACCCGATAGCGCAAACAACGATATCAGCTGACAGAAAACAATGGTAACAAAAATTAGCTTTCTGTGGTTTATTGTTAAGATACATATGACATCTATAACAAAACACAAATACTAACTTTTAAAAGCATTCTCTGATGTACAAACAGCTGTACATGTATATGCTTTCTATAGGAGTTGAGGGTTGGAAGTTGCATTGTGTTCTGTGAAAGAATAATTTTAGGGTAACATAGCATTCATCTTAAAGAAATAGCAAAAAGGGTTAATAAATGTGGGAAACCAAATAAAGGTCAAGTGAACAACAAAATGTACACTGAAATATAAGAATTGGTTTAGGAAAAATATTGAGATGGTCAATGGTAATATACAAAATGCACTGAAGGATGACTAAGAAATCAGCAGATGTCCTATTAACTAGAATGGCCAGTTGTTATATGCACAGAAATTTCAAGGGTGGTGGCACAACTTAAAGGTATAAGAAGAACCAGAATATAATATAATAGACTTTTATTTTATATAAATCATGTGGGTGTAAACCAATGAATCAACCAGAGTAAAATGTATGCATTGATTGACACTGTATGTAAATTCAACAGTTTATAAAATGAACCTCTATCCTTTGTTTCTCGGACCATTCTGATCATTCTGGCCATGCTGTAACAGACTGCTTTTTGAAGAATGCTCCCTCCAAGGCATTTTGCCACGGAGTCATTAAAAGATACAATGAACAGCTTTTCTCCAGCCTGATCACTGAATTGTCCTGTTAGAGAATGTTTCTTTCTTTCTTTAATAAGATGTTAAATTTAGACCACAGTTCCTTGGGTGCCTTTACTGCACTTACGAACAAATTGGACTTACAAACACATTCTCTGAATGGAACTCATTCGTATATAGTGAACTTACTATACACTGTAGAAAGTTTTCAATTCCAGTGATAATGGCAAGCGAACATCAAAAACTAAATAAAACAAGACAGAACATTATTACCCTTAGAAATGTTGGCCTTTCATTTAGAGAAACTGCCAAAAAAAAAAAAAATTGTCCGTGAATACGGTGGTGTCCTACACAATCCAAAAGCAATTAGAAACAGGAAGAAACTCTGATAGGAAGAGATCTGGCAGACCCAAAGTCACAACCCAATCAGAGGGTCACCAGTTTGCATGATAGGCACCTCACAGCACATCAGCTTTAAGCACAGCTCAGAGTGGTTGAACGTAGCAAGTCTCAGTTTCTGCTCTGACTCCGGCTAGATGTGGTCAAAGTGGTTCACATTTACGACCGTATAGTCCGAGTCAATATGAGGAACAAAGAAATGGCAGCTATGTTAACAAAAAAAAAAAAGAACTGTACAGTACTTGTTCATACTAAACAGTGCACCACCAGACCGAGTAAAATGGTGGTGAAAAGAGCTCCCGTTAAGGCATTTTTGCTATTGATAATGGAGAACCACAGGAGAAGCCGTACACAGGAAACAGTTAATGTGTGGAATGAAAGACACTCTAGCATTACCGCAGACGAGACCGGATAGTTGAAACAACTCAAATAAGTTAACTTGACTATCTAGTTATAAATACCAAATGTGCCACACCAGCATATGGTCGCAGTGCTAGGCACAGACCATAGGACCACTCTGAAGACTAGTTGCTGTTGTATCATGGAATGATTGTCGTAGTAAGAGAGAGAGAGAGAGATAAAAAATCATCTTTAAGCTTAAGTTAATTTACATACATACGTTATTGAGCTCTTGAACTAATAACTGCAATTGTAGCTTTTTTATATTCTTGAGGTGTCAAGACTTTCGCTCAGTTTCTTTTCTAATTTGCTTTGCTTGCGTACTCAGTTGCACCCCGGCCATTTAAAGAGCACAGACTGGAGGAAATTGATTTTTTAGGACAAAACCGTGTGGGAGGAGCCTTTTCAGCTGCAGATTTTGCCACTCTTCACTGCAAACTTTATGATGACTTGTCCCCAAGATGTGTATTCTTGTTACAAAATAACACTTGGCCACGCAAGACTAGAGAGTTACATTAACTTATTTGCCTGACGCTTTCATCCAAGGTGACTTACAACATTTATGATCCAATTGGTTACATTTTTTTTGGCGTTCCATTGGAGCACTTGCAGAACAAGTGGCTCGATCATGGGCACACAGTGTCAGTAGCGGGATTTAAACCCACAACCTCAGGGTTTGAAGTCCAAAGCCTTGATTTCTACACCACACAAATCTGCTTCAGGCCACAAATCATTTGGATGTTATGTTATAAATCTCAAAACAGAAGAATGACCAGGCATAGAAAAACAGAGTCACTAACACACCATTATATTGATAACAAGTTCCATTACTGGCAAAGAATTGACTTTTTATTAAGGAACTGGGCTGCACACTGTGGCCCTCCAGCCCTGCCCTAACTGTAAATGCGCCAGGGTGTCTCCAGTCTCCAGTCTCAAACGAAAGCCTCCAGTGTCCAGTCAGCCAAGCCTCAGTGTGCCCTCCTTCAGCTCTTTAACACTTCATACAGACTCACACCACCCTTGACAGGAGTGGGTCCTCGGCTTCGTGCCATCTTTCACTCCTGCCAAGCAGCCACTGCTGCCCTCAATGCACATTCTTTCTACTTTGATGATTACATTTATTGAGCTGAGGTATTTTCCACATGGGCTCATCTATTTAAATACCCAATTACATTGAAAAATAATGTACACTTTCCTTGCTGGTGCCACTTAAATAATGTAAATGCCTCCAGATAATCAAAAATGAGTAACTCTGCTGAGGAAACAAATGAATCCAAATGAGGGAGCTTAATTTGGAAACAAAATACCCTGAGGGATTCCAAACCCACACTACACAAACGCTGACCTTGCTTACAAAGAGCCAGCTTTCTTCAAACAAGACGGCTTTGGCCGAAAGCCAAGAAATGCTTGTCAGTCACTTACCTCTGTGCCCCCGACTTGGTTGTGTAGAACACTTTGTAAAATCCTGAAAAGCTTGTGGAGAGCGGAGCCGTGTAGCCGATTGTCAGGTCATATTTGCGCCCAGCCTCCAGGCTGGTGTTAGAGGTGAAGGCCACCTGCTCGTTCTTGGGGGCCTGGAGTACCTGCAAGGAGATGTTCTTCTGAGTGTGAATGGCCTCCAGAAATGCTTCACAGATGTTTAGGTTCTTGCTGTGCAACACAATGAATCTGCTGCACTTCGTGACAGCTATCAGGATCTTCACCTGCCCTTTGAACGTCTGAGTGGCAAAGTCCACATGAATGTTGAGGTGATAATGCTCAGGAACTATGAAAGAAGGCAGTCGGGCGCTCCTCCATGGGAAAGTCATTCTGTTTGTGGCTAGACAGGTCTCTGAAGAGGCACAGTTGTCTGCCCGTATTAGTGCCATACCGCTGGTGCCAACCATGGTCAGCACAAAGATCACCTCTAAACTGATGGGCATCTCTCCTGCTTTGTGAGTACCCCTGTTATGAAAAAGACAAGTTCGGGAATGTCATTTAGAAGCCATGCGCCACAAAGACCCAAAATGTAACTCACATTACTAAATTAGTGCACCTAATGAGAGCAGCTCATCAGGAGTGGGTGGGGGGCACACTTCACACCTGTCCATAACTCCCTCTATCACATCTCAAACACAATATGAATTTCAGGGTCACAGGAGCCCATACATTTACTGAGCCTTCTTTATTCAATGTCAAGGCACTCATGGCCAATCTACACAGTAGCACTCACTCCATGGCACGAACAGACCCTGGAAGGGGTGCCGGTGTGTCAGTCTCTGTCAGATAGATAGATAGATAGATAGATAGATAGATAGATAGATAGATAGATAGATAGATAGATAGATAGATAGATAGATAGATAGATAGATAGATAGATAGATAGATCTGAAGAACATTATATAATACTGTAGATGGACAGACAGTGTGAGGTTTCTGAACTCTTTTAGAACCCAAAAACAGGACAACATGCTGAAGAGCGCCTGCCACTTCCATGGAGGACTGCTTGAACCACAGGTTCACAGAGCAGCAGCAGAGCACTGCGGAAACAACTACAAGCCAATCGAGATTGCGCTATATGCGTCTGTTGCCAATTGGTGATGCAAGGGACCTTATAAATGCAGGGAACAGTATTACTTGGCCACAACCCTGCCTGTTTGCTGTGTCTGTATATAGGACAGTGGTAGCTCCTGCTGCAATAAATGACCCTGCTATTCCTGTTTCAAGTTGAATACAGCTGGTTTTGCTAGAGTACTGAGACTCAGCCACATGTTTTGGGGTGTAAGACAGTGACTCGCACATCATGATAGATAGATAGATAGATAGATAGATAGATAGATAGATAGATAGATAGATAGATACTTTATTCATCCCCTCAGGGAAATTCAGGTATCCAGTAGCTTAAGCATATAAGTAAAAATTGTTACAAATTATTATAAAAGGCAGGGAGAACAAAACATAAATAAGTAAATGCTAAAAAGTACAAATGGTCAATTGTTAAAGTGTTGGAATGTAGAGTTGAAACCAGGTCCTGAGTCTCTTGTGTTGACAAGAGAGTTATAAAATTTCACAGCAGCACAGCAAGATTAGACAGCTGCTGTGTTTCCTTCTCTGTCCTACCAAAATGTTGGGGAGAGGGTGACTGCTATTGTCAGGGATGGTGTGTACCTTCCTCCACCACCATTCCCAGCGAGTCCACAGTTCTACCTAGCACCGAGCCATCCTTCTTCACCAGCTTGTCCACCCTCTTCGTGTTCTTATCTGTCATACTGCCTCATCAACACAAATCTGGGGAGCTGCCTTTTCTGGTAACACAACATGCAAGACAAGATTGAAGCCCAGTGTGAGTCGCCCATCTACCAAATAGCACATCCTGGGGGAGAAAATTGGAGTAAGCATGGTTCGGGGGTTGGAGGGAGTGTTCAAACTGAACACTGAAATTGCTAACAGCAGCAACACTTACTTACACAACACATTTCAAACATGAAAATGCCTCAGAGTGCTTCACAGTAATATTGGCTAAAGAGATTGTTAACCACTGCACCATCTGGCTACTCATACATTAAAATTCCTTGACACTGCTAAAACCTTTCATCTTTATAATTTATATTTTTACACTTTCTTCAGAATTCAGATTTACCTGCGGTGCTGCCGACGCTTTGATCCGTTCTCTGTCAGGTCTGATTGGTTCCCAGCAGCTTCTGCAGTGGATGATGATGATGGATTTCTTCTCCTTTTCTAGTTTGCATGCCTGTTAAGAGTGCTTTTGTTGGCTTCAGGTCATGTGCGCTGCGTTTTCTAAATGATAACAAGGTACAATTGAAAATGCAAATGAGCAGCTTATCTGCTTTGCAGGCTGACTCTGCCTTTTCATCACAGTTTGAGCGCTTGCCTTTAGCAAAGGAAGCTAGGATACCTCTGAGAAGGTGATGATGGATACGATAGCACATTTTCAACACATTGCAAGGTGAATGTGACAGATCAAGTATGAAAAGACCAAAAAAAAAAAAAAGAAAACAGAAATGAACAGAGGGAACAAAACAGGTCAATGGTGTAACATAGGAGCAAACAGCACAATGTGAGTTCTGCCATCATTTTCTCTTTTACAAAATGGCCTGAGGGTCACTTGGAGACCTCACCGCTATAACGGAATGCCACAATTCTGCCCTTTCTGCTTGATGACGTTCACTTGGAAGTCCACTGAAATGTGATAAAAGATAAACTACAGAGCAAAAACAGTGCTGGGAAAAAAGATTTTGTCCCTTCAAGACATCCTATTATTTGTGACAATAAATGACTTCAGGTCTTTAGACAAAATGTAATACTAGACAGTGGGAACCAAACTAAACATGTAACACCTTTCTAAATTGCTACTTAATGTACATTACCAGTCAAAAGTTTTAAAACACCTCAGTTTTTCTTCAGATTTAATCAGTTGAATGCAACGAATGACCGACAATAGACAGGTTTCTGAGGGGCACCAGCTTGCGTGATAGGCACCTCAGTAACACAGACTGTTTACTACCCCTTCTGAAATACTAAGTTCACCTGCCTTGCCCATGTGAATCAGTAATTGCCCCCTAGTTACTCATTCAAACAGTTGAACAAAGTTAATTAGACTTAGCTGACTGAACACATCCTCTGTTGAATCCAAACCTCATCTTACAGGTATATTAACCCTTACAATGAGAGTGAAGTAGTCACCCTAAGCTTTCTACCAGAATGCTATGCTTCATTAAAAGGAGATTCGAGAAGAGAAAGGGGGGGTATTAGTTGTTGAAACTTACCAATCAGGAAAGAGTTACAGAGAAACTTCTAAAGGTCTAGGACTCCAGCACATCAGAGTCAGAGTCATTATCTCCAAATGGAGAACATATGGAACAGTGGAGAATCTGCCCATGAAATGCCGGCCTAAAAAAAATTACCCTAAGGACAAAGTGCCAACTCATTTGTGAAGTTACAGAAGGTCTCAGAGGAATATCCAAAGAAATGTCAATGTTCATGTCTTCACAATAAGAAGGAGGTCAAGTTGGGATCAATAGGTTAGCAGCAAAGAAAACGTGCTATCCAAAAGCAATGCTCATTGTAATGAAACACCCAGAGGATACAACGCCGTTTGGAGTAATGTTCTATGGGCAGACGACTCAAAGGTAGAACTCTGGATCCCACTATGTCTGTGTTGTGATATGAGATTTTGAATATAAGTTGATAAATATTTTGTATATCTTTATTTGTAACTTAGGCAAAGCGATGTAACATTAGTGTTACATTAGTGAGAAGCATTCGTGTTTACAACCCCCCAACCCCCCACCCCAAAAGGACTGAGTCGATTTGAATTTGACGTAATTTGATTGTAATTTAACTCCTGCTTGTCTTTTACTACACCTACTTGCCTGAGATTATAGATGTAAAAGGGAAGGTGGGGAGAAGTTATATGGGGCAATACCTTATAAACAGTGGTAAGTCTGTGAGATTAGAGGCATTCTGAGAAAGGCTACATATTAATAATACAAAAGGGGAAAGTAGAGTAATATATTACTCTACCAAGACAAAACAGTCTGGTGTAACACAACATGGAGATATTAGTGTAATGAATGGCATGGGGATACTTTGGAAGAATTTGTCATTACTGAAACAACCGTGAGTTCTGTATTTTACCAGATAAGATGATTGTATAGTCATTGGTTCATGACCTGAAGCGAAACTGAATTATGCAGCAGGCCACTGTCCCAAAACACAAAAGCAGCTCTACAACTGCATGGCTCAGAACAAAACAAAATTCAAGTTCTGAAGTGGTCTAGTCAAAGTCCTGATTTTAACCCCATAAGGATGCTGCGGCAGGACCTGAAACAAGCAGAGTGCAATCACAGACCTACCAACATACTGTACCTGCATTCTAGCAGTTCTGCAAGAAACAGTGAGCTAAAACCCCTCCACTACAACCCCTCCACTACAAGTTGGACGACCGATTTCAAACAATAGGAAACTAGCTGTACTACCCGTCTAAGACAGATTGAAATTTAAGTAATCAACATAGACCTCAGCGTTAACGTTTACAATGCCTATGTCTCTGTTATATGCCATTTGTTATAGGATTTGTAAAAGCAGTGTTAATGTTTGTGATGCAACATTTTTTGCAAGACACACACTTATCCTTTTATGAAGGTGGGTGTTTAGTTGTGATTATTGCTGCTAAAGATGCTGCAATTAAGTCTTCAAAATATGGGGGCTGGAGTGTGAACCCAGCCACAGGGAATGCACAAACCAGTGTGTTTCTTTGTGCCGGTCCCAAACCTGGATAAATGGGGAAGGTTACGTCAAGAAAGGCATCCGGTGTAAAATTTTGCCAAATCAATATGCGGACAACAATACAAATTTCCATACTGGATCGGTCGAGCCCCGGGTTAACAGCGACCACCACCAGTACTGTTAGCCAACAGGGTGCTAGCGGAAATTGGGTTACTGTTGGCCGAAGAAGAGGGGGGAAACATGTCCGGAGGCAGGAGGAGAGAAGGAAGGTAAAGAGAGGAACTGAGGGTAGGAACTTTGAATGTTGGCAGTATGACTGGTAAGGAGAGAGAGTTAGCAGACATGATGGAGAGAAGGAAGGTTGATACTGTATATTGTGCGTGCAAGAGACTAAATTGAAGGGGAGTAAGGCCAGGTGGATCGGAGGTGGATTCAAATTGTTCTAGCATGGTGTGGATGGGAGGAGAACTGGGGTAGGAGTTATTCTGAAGGAACAGTATGTCAAGAGTGTATTGGAGGTGAAAAGAGTGTCAGAGTAATGATTATGAAGCTGGAAATTGGAGGTGTGATGATGAATGTTGTTAGTGCATATGCCCCGCAAGTTGGGTGTGCAATGGATGAGAAAGAATATTTTTGGAGTGAGTTGGATTAAGTGATGGACAGTGTACCCAAGCGACAGAAAGTGGTGACTGGAGCAAATTTCAAAAGACATGTTGGTGAAGGGAACAGAGGAGACTAGGATGTGATAGGTAGGTATGGTGTCAAGGAGAGGAATGAAGAAGGTCAGAAGATAGTGGATTTTGCCAAAAGGATGGACATGGCTGTGGTGAATACATATTTTAAGAAGAGGGAGGAACATAAGGTTACCTGCAAGAGTGGAGGAAGATACACACAGGTAGATTACATCATATGCATCCTCTCCTTCAGATTGAAGACTGCAAAGTGATGGCAGGGGAAAGTGTAGTTAATCAGCATATGATGGTGGTCTGTACGATGACGTTGGAGATCAAGAAGAGTAAGAGAGTGAGGGCAGATCCACAGATCAAATGATGTAAGTTGAAAAAGGAAGACTGCAAGGTTGAGTTCAGGGAGGAGGTGAGACAGGCAATGGGTGACAGTGAAGAGTTACCAGACAGTTGGAAACTACAGCAGATGTAGTAAGGGTGATAGAAAGAAGGGTGCTTGGTGTGACATCTGGATAGAGGAAAAGAAAATCTGATGGTGGAATGGGGAAGTACAGGAGAGTATACAGAGGAAGAGGATGGTGAAGAAGAAGTGGGATAGTCAGAGAGATGCAGAAAGTAGACAAGAGTACAGAGGTAAGGCGCAACGTGAAGAGAGGTGGCGAAGGCTAAAGAAAAGGTGTATGATGAGTTGAATGAGAGGCTGGACACTAAGGAGGGAGAAAGGGACCTGTAACGATTGGCTAGACAGAGGGACTGAGCTGGTAAAGATGTGCAGCAGGTTAGGGTGAAAAAGGATAAAGATGGAAAAAAGGCACAAGCGAGGAGAATATGTTGAGCAGATGGAAAAAGTACTTCAAGAGGCTGATGAATGAAGAGAGAAAGAGAGAAGGTTGGATGATGTGGAGATGGTGAATCAGAAAGTGCAACGGATTAGCAAGGAGGAAGTAAGGACAGCTATGAAGAGGATGAAAAATGGAAAGGCCGTTGGTTCAGATGACATACCTGTGGAAGCATGGAGGTGATTAGGAGTGATGGCAGTGGAGTTTTTAACCAGATTGTTTAATGGAATCTTGGAAAGTGAGAGGATGCCTAAGGAGTGGAGAAGAAGTGTACTGGTGCCGATATTTAAGAATAAGGGGGATGTGCAGGACTGTAAGAACTACACGGGGATAAAATTGATGAGCCACAGCATGAAGTTATGGGGAAAGAGTAATGTAAGGTAGGTTATTAAGAAGTGAGGTGATGATTAGTGAGCAGCAGTATGGTTTCATGCCAAGAAAGAGCACAACAGATGTGACATTTGTTCTGAGGGTGTTGATGGAGAAGTATAGAGAAGGCCAGGAGGAGTTGCATTGTGTTTTTGTGGAGCTGGAGAATGCATAGGACAGGGTGTCTGGAGAGGAGCTGTTGTATTGTTTGAGGAAGTCAGGAGTGGCAGAGAAGTATGTAAGAGTTGTACAGGATATGTATGAAGGAAGTGTGACAGTGGTGAGGTCTGTGGTAGGAGTGACGGATGCATTCAAGGTGGAGGTGGGATTTACATCAGGTATCAGCTCTGAGCCCTTTATTTCAAATGGTGATGGACAGGTTGACAGACGAGATTAGACAGGAGTCCCTGTGGACTATGATGTTTGCTGGTGATATTGTGATCTGCAGCAATAGTAGGGAGCAGGTTGAGGAGACCCTGGAGAGGTGGAGATATGCTCTAGAGAGGAGAGGAATCAAAGTCAGTAGGAACGAGACAGAATACATGTGTGTAAATGAGAGGGAGGTCAGTGGAATGGTGAGGATGCAGGAAGTAGAGTTGGCAAAGGTGGACAAGTTTAAATACTTGGATTCAACAGCACAGAGTAACAGGGATTTTGGGAGAGAGGTGAAAAAGAGTTCAGGCAGGGCAGAACGGGTGGAGAAGGCTGTCAGGAGTAATTTGTGACAGACTGTTATCAGCAAGAGTGAAAGGGATGGTCTGCAGGACGGTAGTGAGACCAGCTTTGTTATATGGATTGGAGATGGTGGCATTGACCAGAAAGCAGGAGACAGAGCTGGAGGTGGCAGAGTTAAAGATGTCAAGATTCACACTGGGTGTGACTAGGATGGACAGGATTAGAAAGGAGTACATTATAGGGTCAGCTCAAGTTGGATGGTTTGGAGACAAAATCAGAGAAGCGAGATTGCTTTAGTTTGGACATGTGCAGAGGATACTGCGTATATTGGGAGAAGGATGTTAAGGATAGAGTTGCCAGGGAAAAGCAAAAGAGGAGGTTTATGGATGTGGTGAGAGAGGACATGCAGATGATGGGTGTAACAGAGCAAGATGCAGAGGATAGAAAGATATGGAAAAAGAGGATCAACTGTAGCAATCCCTAACAGGAGTAGCCGAAAGAAGAAGCAGAAGATGGGGGCTGGAGTGTTGGATAAATTCACAGATTAAATCAAGAAAGTACTGCAATAACTTCAAATGCGTGTGTGCTTTCAGAGGATCTCTTCTCCAATATTGGATTTTGGCTGGCCATTCATTCTGTAAAATATGCAAACACTGGATATAACTAAGAGAACATATACATTTTCACAGCTCTGTAATATGTGACTTCATGACGTTCAGGTCACATTTGCAGTCTTCCTTCTCTTTGATATTTGACAAGCTGTGTAAACATCATAGCATGTAGATGTGGTGTGCTTTTCTTCTAGTAGTAATAGGAATGCCATTTTGGCAAACAGCATTTACTGTCAGTGCTGCTCATCAAACATGCTGGAATGGCTGATCTGAACCCATTAGCAACTGTGCACAGGTACCCATTTAGAACAAGAACACTTCAGTGTGTTCAAGCAAAAAAAAAAAGTGCACAAGGGGCTACATTCATTACGTCCTTACAAGCCATTCTGTGCAGAAACATCCAGTAAGGCTTTGCTGATTCACCAACATTTGCATTGCAAATATGGAGTTACTTTACTTAACTAAAGCTCATCTTTATGGATGTGGATTGCTACAAACCAGACACAATTACAATATGGCACCTTTTAATGCAGAACAAAGTATTATTAGAGTTATGAAGGTTCAGAAGGAGCTCAAGCTTGTTTAACTGGTAGATGCTGGGTTTGCTAACAGCCCTGCCCAATTGCTGGCTCTAATGAAGAGCCCACTTACAACAGATAATGCCACTCTGCAGCCCTGGCTTGTCATGCAATAAGTCAGTGGCAGGGACTGAACCTGTGTCTTTCTGGCAGAAAGCCATCCTCCATCTCCACTATGGCACACATCCTTCTCCTGGCTTACTGAACACGGAATAAAACACACACAGAAAAAAACACTTCATTAAACATTTTATTACAAAATTAAAGTGCATGTGTTTATTTACAGTAAAAAATTGCACAATAAATTGTGCCAAACATTTAACCAATATGTAGAACATTGTACATCTCCACTTTAACAAAAAACAAACAAGCAAATATTTCATTTAATTTCAAACACTCAAATATGTAATCCCTTTGTGTGGGTGTGTGTGTGTATTTTTACAGCAACAGTGACACAAGGGCCCACAGATAACACAGGCATTTCTCACATCCTGTCCAATCAGACTCGTCCCACTGCATCTTGGGATGTCACTCGCACTTGTTTGGCTAATGCTGATTGTATTAACAAATTTGCAGGAGACTCAGACCTTTGTCTGGTCTTTACATAAAAAGCAAACTTTGGATGTCCTCGATGATTTCAGTAGCTGTACTCCAATGCCGCTCTTTTACTGCACCAGTCTACAAGTCTTCCTTTTCTAACTGGGAGAATATGCTCTGCTATTTAGTTCTACTGTTTAAATATCCAGCACTTCATGATGTGCATGTTCTTGAATTAAATTAGCAGTTAAGTGGCAAAATTCAAACTCAAACACACATGACAGTGTTGCACAAGGTGTGGTGCGCCATGCAGAAGACATCGAGCACACTACTAACCCTAAAAGCCGGACTATGATCCACTGTTCAAGATGCACATTTCATGGCTTTGACTGTACTCAAAGCTACCAGCATCTGTTTAACAAGCAGGGATCTTCCTAGTACTGGTCATCCTGAGCGTGTGAACATGCAGTTGTGAGCACACACTCGGCTTGTTGTGTGCTCTTAGTCCTCCAACACTCGTCAACACCTTGTGATCCCAATGACTGAAATTTGACATTAGACAAAAAAGCGAGTTGTTCCAATCAAACACAAACACACAGACACACACCTCAGCTAAGGATAGCGTGTGCAAAATAAACTATTTGTATTTAAGCAGCAACATGCAGATATCATCATCATATAATTATTTTAAAGCAAGAGCTGCGTGGCAGTGCATGTCTGGATTCTAAGTTTCATATTGCAACACATAAAACAGGTACGCATATTATATATACAAAGAGCCCTGCAACCTCCATACTTCAATTACAAGGCCAAACTTGGCAAAGTAGCTCTTATCTTTAATAGCTACGGAGTATCCTTAACTTTTTCACATTATATCGAGTTTGATAGTCTGTCTAGTTCTCAAAGAAGTACTTGTAGGCAGTATTAATGGATAATAAGACACCTCTCAAAAAGCCACAGCATTTTAACAGTCAGGTGTGTTCTGACAGACAACAGCGGCTAAATTCCGATTCATTAGTCTGAGATCAGAACCACGTCAATTGTAAACCAGTAAACTGCTACATAGTTTGTGCTGGAGTGAACATTCTGCACTCTGATGGCAACTGATAAATATATTAAAAGATAAAATACAATCATATATATATATATATATATATATATATATATATATATATATATATATATATTATAAATATATATATATATCAGATTAACTATAACTGGTTTTAAAATTGGGTGGGCAACATTCTTTCACAGGACAAGTAATCTTCTGGCTGACTTTGGTGTCAAACTTCTGTGTAATAAATTCAGTATGTGTAGGTCTGTTTGCTTGTGAATTTAACTCATTGGTAATGTCATCAGATGCTGAAATTATGAATACCTTATGCATTATTTGTTGCCTATATTTTATTATACCAATCTAATGCAATAAGTTTTTAGTTTATAAAGCAAAACGAAAGTACTCTAGATTTGTGTATCTGCAGTAGAAGTAAATATTACTGATTAAAAATTCCTTAAAGAGCAGTTCAAGCATTGCTTTTAGCAGAACCCCAGTATCTTCTGGAATTTGATGCCTGTTTTAAAGGCATTCAGTTGGTACATAGGATCAGAAGTAAGTTAACCTTCCAAGTTTAAGACTACTCTGATGTCTTTGTTAAAATGTTCTACTCTCCCACAACAGTCAGGCTTTCACGTCACTACATTACATACCTGCCTAACATCTCTTTCCAAAACTGCAAAATGTCTCCTGAAGTCGACAGTCTGTATTTAAGCACAACAGTGAAACTTTACACAAATTATTTCTTTTTGGCACAATATACATTAATTTTGGTTAAAAAAATAACATTTATTTGTTCACTTTGCTACTTCAAAAATGTATCTGACATGCAAGTCACAAGAGGCTAGACACTCATAATGAGCTCTCAGCCTTTTCCAGTAGAGGGAATGTTGGTAGCTGTAGTCATGTTCTGCTTCAGTCAAGCTGGGGTGTAGTTTTTGCAGTTTTTCAGTTTCTGCAAAGTGCGCCGCAAGATACAAGACACACTCATATGGCCAACACATTTCAGGCTTCTGAGGTTTAACGTCAAAACTGAATCTTTGCAGTGCAATCTATCTCAGTGGGAGGAGGATCCAAAATGGTTCTCAGTCACTGCCAGCACAGCATCTCATCAGTGTGCCTTCTCTGAATTCCACCCACACAAAGTACTGTGAGATTCTTAAGTCATTCCAAGTACAGTCACAATGTGAATGAGGCCACCACCAAACCTACAACCTCAGTGCTGATCCGTTGTTCATTTTTGCATAGTAGCTTTCTTAATGCTGGTTGTTTTATTTTTCTTTGTCGTTTCTTGTTTCAGAAGTGGTTGCTGAAACTACTCATGTTACACCTTAAAGGAACATCTGCCTACTAGCTGCCCCTTCATTTTGCATTCTTGTGATTGTCTGACCATGGGGACGCAATGTCAAGGAAATGCAGACAGTCACTATTATAAACAGGAGGATTTTGTTGAAATTAGCAGGAACAGCTTATTTTCAGGAGTCCAGCTTCCTTTTAATTTGTTCGACAATGTTAACTTCTCACAAAAAAAAAAAAAAAAAAAAATCTCCATGCTGAACCCAACAGGCCGGAGTCGTCAATACAGTGCACCTTTCTTCCAAATGGCATACTATAATGGTCCACTTGCCCAAAAGAATGTGTTTCCATACAAAATAATCTTGCCAAAAAAGCAGTGTCATGTTCAAATATTACATGGAATTGAAGCGACCAATGACAAGAAGATTTTGAGCTTCCCACTTAAGTGAGACTAATAAGACCTCTGCCGTCAATAAATGTCTCTACGAACTCATTCAGATAGCTGCTCGAGGCTTTTAATGCCAGGAAGACAAAGGACACACGTGACCTGCTGCAGTAGTTCATTTTCACAGCCTCTCAATTCAAAGGTGGTCATGAGTGTAAAGGCTTAGTCTTATCTCATACATTAAAAAGAAAAAGAACAAAAATAAAAGTCAATGAATGCAGTCTCTCCCTCCCTTCACACTATAGAATCTTTAATTTCTGACCCAAGTCGTACTCTGGGCCTAGGGCAGGAAGGAGATATTTCAACATGACTCTCTTTCAGATTCAAGGGTCTCTTTTCAGAAAAACTTTTTCCATTATCTGGATTCTCATGTGTTGGTGTACTACATATGTAATTGTCATTCAACGTCTGATAGCCCTTGTGGTCTGAACTGGAAGCAGGTACAACACTCCCATTAAGTGGAAGGCTTTCGCCAGGAATCACAATCCTCGGTTTCTTCTGTTGCATATTGGAGCATTCTCCTTCTTTTAGAAAAGTTTTCATACTTGACCTGTGCCAGTAGATGAAGAAGAGAGAAAAACTTATAATGGTGGCTCCCAACAGGATACAAACGATTAGAAGCTCATTCCAATAGGTCCTCACTTCAGTCTGTGCTGAATGTTCATTGCTTGGGAGAATGTAGGTCTTTTCTAATGTTGCTGGAGTTTTAGGTCTGTCTGTTGTCAAAACCTCTAGGGACTTCTCAGTCTCCACACAGTAGTTTGCTAGTAATTGCTGAAAGTTATTTTCAATTGACCAACATTCATAAGTTTCTTGTCCATTCACACTGGCCACCACTACCAGGCCCCCATCAGGACTACTGTAAGTTGAGTTATTTGCACTTGCATTGTAAACCCATAACCGTTTTGCGAGGTTGGATCTCAGATAGCAAGGAAGAACCTTAAATGTGTTGGGAGGAAGTATAAACCTGAGGCACTCAAAGCCACCTGTTGAAACAGAATAAAGACACCTCATTATTCTTGTATCTTCATCGTTGATCTTAAGAACATGGGTAAACCATTGTTCAGCAAAAGACTCTGGGAACATTTTCCCAACTCCTAATTATTAAGCTGGTGCGTTGCATGTGAAGGCAACAGTACATATGTTAGATATAGAAGATAGGCTGAATACTAACCTTTGCCCCTCCTAGGCTGAACATCACAAATCATATTAGTGTCTGCATTTACAATGTCCTGTTGCCAGTGGCTGCAAGGTTAAAATGGACATATTACGAAAAAATGACAATTAACAGCAAGATGTAAAGGATATTTATGAATAGTTATGCTATTCCATTAATGAAATTACCTCACAGAGCAATACATATGGAAAGCAGAGAGTTCCTTTGAGGATATATTTTATTTATCCTGATACAGGTATTACCAATATTTAGAAATGTATATACTAGGCAGAGGACAAACTGAGTAGCATGTTTGACTTTTTTTTTCTCTTGCTATATTATACCATTGATATGCCAAAGACGATTACCACGATTTTTTTTTCTAGGTACAGAAATTTCTGCAGTAATGCTTACTTTAGCATTGTTCCATCTGTGGGAATGTCTGTCTCTCTCTCTCTGCTGGTTTAAGTGATATTATCCTGGCCCTCACACGCTGACTGGTTGCCAAAAAGCTAATTTTATTATTATAATAAGACTTAATATTTGCATTTTTTACAGATATACAGATATTGCTGCCCCCTGTGTTGGACTCTAATTAACGTATTAGATATACTGACATTACTGGTCCCAGTTATTCTACCCTTTGCACTTTCACCACTTACTCACCTCTCAGGTGAAACGTGTCGAATGTCTTTGCATTTCTTTCCAGTCCAGGCACAGTATGGGTCCCTTGCCAGTATGCACTCTCCACAGTTCTGATAGTTACTGCAGTTAGCTACAGGCACTTGAGCCACTCCTGAGTAAGAGGACACATACAGCATGCCCTAAGGATATGAAGAACAGTTCAACATGAAGCCAAACAGAGACACGATTCAAGATCAGTTAAAAGTTTTAGCTACAGTATATCATTTTGTTTTTTCTGCATTTAAAACCTTTTTTTCATTTATTCTCTACAAAAATGCCAAATGAGAGCAAACAACAAAAAGCAACTGAATTTCGGTGGAACAGCTGGGTTGATACATGTTGAGTGAACAGTACTTTTCCTATATCTAATTGCACAGGGCATACCTAATAGTAGTACAGACATGTACTAACTGGACAAAAGTACATGGCAAACTAATAATTTAACAAAGGTAATGACAATAGAATAATCAATGTAAGCTCTAAGTTGTGGCCGGTCTGCACAATGGTTCCAGGGCTAGACCATAATATCTAATCTTAGTGAAGAGTGCTATACAAAAAGAAGTTATACTGTATTGTACTGTGTAGTCTAAAGAAAGATCCAGACTATGAATATACTGGCCCAAATATGATGACCAGTGTGCTTAGATAATATTTACTGTTTGTACCTTTTGAGAGTCCAGCTCGATGGTCTGCACAGATTCACTGAAGAGCTGTATTTCCTCAATGATGTACATCTGTGAGTCCACGTTAATTGATTTGTGAATTTTTCCATCATCTGCCAAAAGTCAGAGAAATATTTGGAGATTAACTGTTACCACAAGATGGCACATGAAGCATTATTTATGTATGTGATGTGTCCAGTCCATGTGAAAATTATCCTAACCTTACCTGTGCCAATAAATAAAACATCATAATGTTTGTGAGGCCCCTTGACTCTGTCCACCACAATCTGCGTGTACCGTGTATTTCTCTTCACAAGCAGTGGTAGGCTTTTAATGACAGTATCCATTAGAAAATGATCCTTCATGAAGTTGAGCACCTTGTCTGGCATTTGAAGTGATGAGGCTATGTTTCTCTCTCTTGCATCATTATTAATACACTGATGGGATAAGAAAAAAAATAAAAAATAAAATGAAAATTAGAATATTCTTGCTAAAATAAGCCAATTTGCAAAGGCTGGAGAAATCATAATCTGTTACATGACTTTAAAGTGATGTAGAAAACAAATCAGTGACAGCTTCCTGACAGGCTATTAAAATTACGCTTGTCAGACATTAAACAGAGGATACATGCTGAGGTTCAATCTTCTTTTCAAATCATTCAGTGCTTTATTTACACACTCACTCCGCCTTTTAACTTTGTGGCTCAATATCATCCCAGGTGCCTTCAAGCTCACTGCACTTTTGTTTTTGTGTCTACTGAAATTCACTATCTTTTTCATTATGTTTTGCTTGCTGTTCTTTGCACATTCTGATTCCTTAACTTGTACACCATTTTATTAGTAGAAATGGTAGGCGCCGCCGTGAGTGGCAGCCTTTCCAGCAGCTCCGTGTACGACTTTATATTTCTACCTTTTTCTTATAGCTGGTTGATAAATTGGACTGGACTGCCAATACTGATGCTCTGTGCAAGAGAGGAAAGAGCCGACTATACTTCCTTAAAAGGCTGGCGTCCTTCAACATCTGTAATAAGATGCTGCAGATGTTCTATCAGACAGTTGTGGTGAGCGCCCTCTTCTACGCGGTGGTGTGCTGGGGAGGCAGCATAAAGAAGAGGGACGCCTCACGCCTGGACAAACTGATGAGGAAGGCAGGCTCTATTGTAGGCATGGAGCTGGACAGTTTCACATCCGTGGCAGAGCGACGGGTGCTGAGCAGACTCCTGTCAATCATGGAGAATCCACTGCATTCACTGAACAGTATCATCTTCAGACAGAGGAGCAGCTTCAGCGACAGACTGCTGTCACTGTCCTGCTCCACTGACAGCCTGAGGAGATCATTCCTCCCCAACACTATGCGATTCTTCAATTCCACCTGGGGTTTGGGCTAAATGTTAATACTATACAAGATTATAGTCTATTACAACTGCCTTGCACTCTCCACCTTGCATTGTTTTTTAACTTGCACTGCGTATTTATTGCTCTTTATTAAATATTGTTTTTATTAGTATGCTGCTGCTGGAGTATGTGAATTTCCTCTTGGGGATTAATAAAGTATCTATCTATCTATCTATCTATCTATCTATCTATCTATCTATCTATCTATCTATCTATCTATCTATCTATCTATCTATCTATCTATCTTTTCACCACTGTAATCAATTCATTTCCAGTATTTTCCATATTTCCTCATAGAATCAAAGTCTGTGAGTGATAGATAAGCTTGGATACCATGAGATCCTCAGAGATATTTTGTTTTATGCCTTTTGCTTCTATTAGTGTCAACACAGGCACATTGGTATAATGGGAATGGCCAGAGAAGTAACTATCCAAAATCTACCAAGACGGTTTGGACAAGATCAAGAACACCAGCGTTCACAACAGGAATGCTTTAACTTCAAGAGATACGTGGAGCTCAGTTGTGCTTAGCTTGAAGATGTTTTGTATAACTGCCACTAGAACGCTGAAGAGTGGGTATGACGTGAGATGCCAGCAGTGTAACAAGCATTAGTAGTGCATATTTGTAAAAATGTGACCTTGACAAAAGAAGTTGGTGACAGATTACAATCTCATGCAATAGGCTGAAAAGTTCCAGGGAACTGATCTTTAAACAAATTTTGGTTGTGAGATCAAGCTTCTTCAAAACAGTAGACCCTCCTCTGTTCTGGAGCTGACCTATGTGAATGTGAGGATGCTTCCTAGTCTACTGCTGGTTACCATGCTGTTGAAGTTTAAACCAGTAGATGAGACAGCCATCTAAATTAACTTGAATTGCAAAGGGTAAAGTGACAGTATTCACCCCTGCAGGGTGTTCATTGATTGAAGAAGTTTAATAAGAATGAAATCTTAAAGAGAAAAGTAAGGAATTGACACATACACAAGGTACATTGTGTTAACACTAGAATTACCAGAGCCTACGAAAAAACTCGTAGATCCGTCCCACCTTAAATCACTTCACACTTCTCCATCAGCGTCCTTTGTCCTGTAAATGTGTTGATAAGCAGCAAGCAGCCTACTATCACATCCCCCACCGCCGCACAGTTTTCTCACCTCAAATCTGTTTACCTGCGTGTCAGTTGCTTGGAGTTGCATAGAGTGAGAAGTCAAGTAAAATGACATCTTTTATAAATACTATATCGTTATTTGGAACACATACATTTCATGTGTGTTCCGTGTCTACAACTATCTATGTAAACACATCGTTAAAACAGAAACGTTTTTTTCATGTTTTAGTAATAATTGACAAAATGTAGACATGAAGTTTATAATGTGTGAAACCTGAAGTCCAAATATCAAAGAAACACTTTCACAAAAGGTACAAATATAACAGAACAAGTGCGCTTTTATTCAAAAATATAACTGCAGAAAAAGAAACCGCATTAGGGTGACACGCATTTAATCAACTACGACCGCTTCCATGGCGCAATGGTATCAGCTGTTGACTGGTAATCAAAACTTCACGGGTTCAATCCTTGACAAATGTATTTTGAGAAGTGAGGTGCTAGTATTCTTACTATTTTAGAATAAAAATATACATTTGATTTCAGTCTGCAACAGCTGGTGTAAATATATGATACTTGTAAAGATTAGCTTTGTTCTTTTTCATTCTCTCAGTTGCGTTCACGATTCCATCCTACCCCTCCCCCCCACATCTGACACTGCTGTTTTCACATAAAGATGCGCTGTAGCTCTGCAGTCTACTTGTGACTTTACGCTGTAGAAAGTAAGTAAATAAACAAATAAACCAAGGTAAATAAGTAAATAACATTCAATCTGGCTCTTATATACAAAGTACAGCAACAGCAGCTTCTACCTGCAGCTATAGACTCTTCAGTTCGCAAGCAACTCTCCAAGCTAGTGTTTAAATCTCAACGATGTATGTGCCCTAAAAATAAGTCTGACTGCATTCTTGTACCAATGCTTGAGAACTGAAGTGTCTGCGTGAACGTTTACCGTGGCATTACACGTGTATTTTTTGAGCAAGGAGAGGCGATGGAAAAAGAAAAGATGATGCAGCATCAACAAGCTTCAGTTCTAAGACCTCAGCTTCCCCAGGGAAGAAAGTACAGTGCCAGGTGCTCATTCAGTGTAATAGGAACCATAGCACAAAGTGGTGTGTACACTGCAACAAGTACACATGTCGTAAATGTAGGAAGGACGGTCCTTGGGTGTGTGGGAACTGTTAATATTTGAATGGGATGATTTTATATAGCACAGAACGGAAATCAGCAGTTCTTAGCATTGCACCACACAAGCTGTCGTATCAACCGCCTACTGTAACTTGCTTTCTTTTTTCTTCGGTTATAGTCTTGAATAAAAGTGCACTTGTTTTGTTATACTTGTACATCAACATTTATATGTTACTTACATAAAAGCCAGATCGAATGTTATTTATTTGAATTTAGTTACTTCCTACAGCGTAAAGTCACAAGTACACTGCAGAGCTTCCCGTGTTTGAGCGACACGGGCATGTTCAAAAAATACACGTGTAGTGCCACGAAAAGTGCACGCAGACACTTCAGTTCGCAAGCATTGATACGAGAATGTAGTCAGACTTCTTTTTAGGGCACATACAGTTAGGTCCATAAATATTTGGACAGAGACAACTTTTTTTATAATTTTGGTTCTGTACATTACCACAATGAATTTTAAATGAAACAGCTCAAATGCAGTTGAAGTGCAGACTTTCAGCTTTAATTCAGTGGGGTGAACAAAACGATTGCATAAAAATGTGAGGCAACTAAAGCATTTTTTTAACACAATCCCTTCATTTCAGGGGCTCAAAAGTAATTGGACAAATTAAATAACTGGAAATAAAATGTTCATTTCTAATACTTGGTTGAAAACCCTTTGCTGGCAATGACAGCCTGAAGTCTTGAACTCATGGACATCACCAGATGCTGGGTTTCCTCCTTTTTAATGCTCTGCCAAGCCTTTACTGCAGCGGCTTTCTGTTGCTGTTTGTTTGTGGCCCTTTCTGTCTGAAGTTTAGTCTTCAACAAGTGAAAGGCATTCTCAATTGGGTTAATATCAGGTGACTGACATGGCCATTCAAGAATTTTCTACTTCTTTGCTTCAATAAACTACTGGGTTGCTTTGGCTATATATTTTGGGTCATTGTCCATCTGTATCATGAAATGCCACCCAATCAATTTGACTGCATTTAGCTGGATTTGAGCAGATAGTATGTCTCTGAACACCTCAGAATTCATTCGGCTACTTCTGTCCTGTGTCACATCATCAATAAACACTAGTGTCCCAGTGCCACTGGCAGCCATGCACACCCAAGCCATCACACTGCCTCCACCGTGTTTTACAGATGATGTGGTATGCTTTGGATAATGAGCTGTTCCACGCCTTCTCCATACTTTTTTTCTTGCCATCATTCTAGTAGAGGTTGATCTTGGTTTCATCTGTCCAAAGAATGTCTTTCCAGAACTGTGGTGGATTTTTTAGATGTTCTTTAGCAAAGTCCAATCTAGCCTTTCTATTCTTGAGGCTTATGAGTGGCTTGCACCTTGCAGTGCACCCTCTGTATTTACTTTCATGCAGTCTTGTCTTTATGGTAGACTTGAATATCGATACGCCTACCCCCTGGAGAGTGTTGTTCACTTGGTTGGCTGTTGGGAAGGGGTTTCTCTTCACCATGGAAATGATTCTGCGATCATCCACCACTGTTGTCTTCCGTGGACGTCCAGGTCTTTTTGCGTTGCTGAGTTCACCAGTGCTTGCTTTCTTTCTCAGGATGTACCAAACTGTAGATTTTGCCACTCGTAATATTGTAGCAATTTCTCGGATGGGTTTTTTCTGCTTTCGCAGCTTAAGGATGGCTTCTTTCACCTGCATGGAGAGCTCCTTTGACCGCATGTTGTCTGTTCACAGCAAAATCTTCCACATGCAAGCACCACACCTCAAATCAACTCCAGGCCTTTTATCTGCTTAATTGATAATGACATAACGACAGACTTGCCCACACCTGCCCATGAAATAGCCTTTGAGTCAATTGTCCAATTACTTTTGAGCCCCTGAAATGAAGGGATAGTGTTAAAAAAATGCTTTAGTTGCCTCACATTTTTATGCAATCGTTTTGTTCACCCCACTGAATTAAAGCTGAAAGTCTGCACTTCAACTGCATCTGAGTTGTTTCATTTAAAATTCATTGTGGTAATGTACAGAACCAAAATTAGAAAAAAGTTGTCTCTGTCCAAATATTTATGGACTTAACTGTATACCATCCAGATGTAAACACTAGCTTGGAGAGTCGCTTGCGAACTGAAGAGTCTATAGCTGCAGGTGGAAGCTGCCGTCGCTGTACTTTGTATATAAGTGCCAGATCGAATGTTATTTACTTATTTACCTTGGTGTATTTACTTACTTCCTACAGCGTAAAGTCACAAGTAGACTGCAGAGCTACAGCGCGTCTTTATGTGAAAACAACAGTGTCAGATTGGGGGTGGGGGGTTGGGGTGGTGGTTGGGTTGTAGGGTGGAATCTTGAACACGACTGAGAGAATGAAACTGAATAAAAAAAAACAAAAAAACAAAGCTAATCTTTACAAGTATCATATATTTACACCGGCTGTTACAGACTGGAATTAAATGTATGTTTTTATTCTAAAATAGTAAGAATACTAGCAGCTCACTTCTGAAAATGGACTCGTTGGGGATTAAATCTGTGAAGTTTTGATTACCAGTCAACAGCTGATACCATTGCGCCACGGAAGCGGTCGTAGTTAATTAAATGCGTGTCACCCTAACGCGGGTTCTTTTTCTGCAGTTATATTTTTGAATAAAAGCGCACTTGTTCCGTTATATTTGTACCTTTTGTAAAAGTGTTTCTTTAATATTTGGACTTCAGGCTTCACACATTATAAACTTCATGTCTACATTTTGTCAATTATTACTAAAACATGAAAAAAACGTTCCTGTTTTAACAATGTGTTTACATAGATCGTTGTAGACACGGAACACATATGAAATGCATGTGTTCCAAATAATGATATAGTATTTATAAAAGGTGTCATTTTGCTCGACTTCTCACTCTATACAACTCCAAGCAACTGACACGCAGGTAAACAGATTTGAGGTGAGAAAACTGTGTGGCAGTGGGGGATGTGATAGTAGGCTGCTTGCTGCTTATCAATACATTTACAGGACAAAAGATGGTGATGGAGAAGTGTGAAGTGATTTAAGGTGGGACGGATCTACAAGTTTTTCGTAGACTCTGGCAGTTCTAGTGTTAATGGTCAAGAGTGATACCCTCTTTTTCATACTTGTCAATACTCACAGCTCCAGGTCTTGGTTCTGGCACAGGATGATTATAGGTATACCACTGTTGAGTTTCACGGTTCACTTCACGGTATCGACCATTGAAGGCATTTTCCACTTGGTCCATTGAAAAAGAACATACAGCAGAGCTGCTAGCTGCACCTGTGTACCTGTGAGGAGGAGATAAAGAAGAATTGCTTCACCAGTTTTAATGGCTAAATCATCAATATGAAGCAACTCCTATCACTGTAATTCTTTACAGTCACTTAGTCTTTATTTCTGCTCTACAACTTTAGAAGGCTGGATTGTTTGATCTGAGTATAGGTTTGAGATGGGGCTGAATTACTGATAATCACTCTATTGTATCATCTTCAAATAACTGTCTTTAGAAATTTTTTCAATCTACACTAGCAGGTAAAAGCACTCAACTGTTACACCCACTATACTTTCACAAATGTTAAAAGCCATCCCCAAACTAGCCATATGCAGACTGTGACCTCATAAAAAAGCATTGTCTTTTGGTTAGCTGCCTAATTGCTAGTCTGTCTGGAAAGGTGTTCATTATCCATTTGCTAGCGGCCATCTTCCCCTTTACTCTCAAATTGTTGACAAGGCCCCTTTATTGACCATAAATATATTTTACCGGAAACACTAACATCATTAATTGAGCAAAATATCAACAAATCAACCTCTAAAGCTATGTGGTGAATTCCTCTGTAATTCGGACTGACATTGCTCAGCTGGATATGTCCACATACAGCTTTGGACAACCATGGTGGTGACAAATGGTTAATTTACATAACACGATCAATATGACAGGGGTTATGTAAGCAAGGGAAAAATCACTCTCATTGTCAATTATGTGTTTCTATGCAAGCGCTGCTCATTGGCTCAATAATTTAAACCTACATAAATGTCTATTTCTGCAAACAGGTAGGTATGCACTGACTGAACAAAATGTACAGACTATAGAAGAACAATTCTCAATGCATGTGGCCATCAGCATAGACACAGAAGCTGGTGTCATATTATACAGCTTCTTGTTACCTGAGGATGTAAAATTACAAGACTAGCAGTTGCAGGAGATGACAAATTAAATGGTCTTGTGATGACATTCCAGCACAGTTTCACATTTCCAAAATATTGTGAGCTAATCCCTTTTTCTCACAGCCAATCGACAGAACCTTATAGGATTTATGCAAGGACTATGCATTTTCAATTTATAACCTTCACCTGAACAAATTAAGCAAAAGTAAAGCACTCTGGTATAGTTCTAACACTTAAACTCCATTGTCACCTACCACTGGGAGGTAAAAACTCCATAGAAGATTGTTTGCTTCCAGTTCTCTTCTCCTGGTGTTAATACAAACATATCCTGGATAATGTTGAAGGGGAAGCCATCATTAGATAGGGAACACAAAAGATGGGCCTTTAAGAATGTGGTCCACTTCTTCTGCAATACCCGCTCACCACCTTTGTCTCCCTGAAAATAAAAGGTCCATCAGTCACAAGTAGTTCCCAGACTGAGATCAAAGATCAAAACACTGAGTAAACAAAATCTTTAAGATGGCTCTTAGACAGGAAACTGGACAATTTAAATGAAGTATTACAGAAATCTGTATGACCTGCAGGACATCTGCTATGAGGTATGGAGAGGGTCACATAAGGAAGATGGGCAAGCCATGCCGAGAAGGACAAATGTGGTAAATCTGATAAAGGGAGAGGGTGTGTGAGGTAAACAGAATAAGTATTTTTCTTCATAAATGTCACTATGATGCTAGAAAAAGCAGTTTTTAAGTTTGTTTTAGGTTTTTAAAATTCCAGCCTTGAGGATGCACTTGCTTTATGGTTTTCACATAATATGAACAGTAATACTGGCAAATAATCAAATGCCTGCTGATCACCGGTGCATGCAGTGGTAAGCTGTGATAAAGAACAACCATTATTGAGTGTTTGCGCCTATGGTGATTTTTATTTAGTTATTTATGATCTTCCATTGCACAGAATAGTATTAAGTGCTGTGTGCTGGATTTCTGTATGCATGAGCCCATGCTCTTACAACTCCTTCCTTATGTGTGTTCTGACAGATACAGCTTCTGCCTAACTGTAAGTTTGTTGAGCAACAGTCCTATTTGCTCTAGTTTGTTGCATAGACATTCTCTTGCATATTTCTTGTAAATCAAAAACACTGGGGGTTTTATCAGAATTATAATCACATGTAGTGACCATCGGCACTAACCATGCCATGTCACATTATTGAACTTTAAATCACAAAACACATACTGATACCACAAAAATCCAACACTAACTGACATCTGTAAAATGTATATAAACGAAAAGCACAAAGTGGATGACACAAATTGTTGATTAAGTACACATCATACTACATCTCAGTGTTAGAGAAACCTGTTGCATATACATAAACATCAAAACTAGCTTGCTTCTAATATAAATAAAAACTAAAGTCACTAGTTGCAAATGAATTGAAATTCAGTTCAAAAGAAAAATTTAAATATTTAATGTGTTTGGTCGTATCTGTTGGTTGGTGCAAATTTGAGACCACTATAACCCGAGGCCTGCCTAGATATGTTCAAGAATCCTGTACAATTCAAACAGTCAACTGGATTTACCAGTAGTTGGTTTACCCATTTTTTAGTTACTCTTGACGGTGATCTCATCAGACCTTCTTCTGATGCAAGGAATCTTGGTGTCATTTTTGATTCCTCCCTTTCTTATTCCGCCCACATAAACCACATTAAGAAACTTTCTTACTTTCACCTCCATAACATGTCCCATGTTCACTCATTCCTCTCCTTTTCTAATGCTGAGAAACTTGACCATGCTTTTATCACATCCCGCATCGATTATTGTAACTCGCTGCTGGCAAGTGCCCCTTCTAATCTTATATCACAGCTCCAGTTGATTCAAATCTCTGCTGCAAGAGTCCTTACTCGAACCAGCAACAGTGAGCACATCACACCCATCCTGCTTCGCCTTCATTGGCTCCCTGTGTCTTACAGGATTGAATATAAAATTCTATTAATAACCTACAAAGCTTTAAATGGCCTTGCAACGGACTACATCAGTGACCTTCTAAATCACTATGCTCCTGTTCGCCTACTAAGGTCCTCTGATTCTGGTAATCTTGTTGTGCCTCACACTAACCTGCACTCTATGGGTGAAAGGGCCTTCAGCTCCATAGCACCCAGACTTTGGAATGACATCCCTAAATTAATTACATCAGCTGACTCTATTCATTCTTTTAAAACACAACTTAAAACTCATCTATTTAGTAAGGCTTTTACTTAACTTAACATTCTGCCCTTTCTTTCAATTTACCTCTCTGTCCAGGTGCTCAGGATAATATGTGTGTCTGTTATATCACAAATTAGGTTATTTAAGTTTTTCTTTTAGTATTGAATTTAGTATTTTACTCTGGTTTATTGTTCTTTATTCTATTTAATGCTTTGTTATCTGTTTCATTGTTCTATTCAGGAAACATTTGTATCCAATGTTACATATACCCTGCTGTTTTTTTTTTTTCTAAGACTCTGTGAAGCACCTTGACCATGGGAAAGGTGCTATATAAATAAAATGTATTATTAGTATTATTATAGTCCAGTATTTTAGTTAATTTGGCATACTGCTTCAAATTGTAAATGAATCATGGAGCATACTTTTGAAGCAGTATCAGCATAGTGTATGACTTAGAATCTGAATGCCTCAACATGAATTTTACTACATTATTAATTCATAATAAATTAAGAAACAGCAATAAAGATGCCACATATTAAATTCTTGCTTGAACCTTCTGCTTCTAGTTGAGATCATGGTTTGATCTCCCCTTTGGGGCAGCTACAATAAGCCTCAGTTCAATGATTTATATCCATAAAATAAACATCTGGAAGGCAAATGTTGTCACTCTTTCATGTGCCATAAATCTGACTAACACAAAGCAAATGATGAGCATCTGACTTATCTGATGAAGTTGATGCTTAAACTAGTGAATCAAGCCTCACAGACATACAGAACTCCCACGGTTACTCAGGTTATAAAACCTTTTTCCTTCATGATCCAATTTCTTTCTCTACATACCTCTCTTACAGATCTGCAATGTCGTTTCTCCAAACACCAAGTGATGCAACTTGGACACATCATAAGTGATGAACCCAGGATCATAAGGTGTTTCGGGTCTTAGATCATCAGACACCCTCACCAGATTGACATAGCTGGGGGTGAACAGTCCCCAGCTTCTGTCCAAGTAGCATGCTACACCATGGATTACCCCACTTGACCCACAACCCCCTTGATGCTTTTTCTGCAACGTGGATGATGTTCTTGGTGGCTCTTCTTTCCTGCAACCATCTAATGCCAAGGAGGCAGAGTGCCGATGTAGAGACCGCTCTGCACAGGCTCTGCTGCAATTTTTTGGTGTGCCCATATAGCTAAAGTGTACATTTTATGGCAGCAATGAGCGTCAAATAGAGGGCTGGCAGGTTATCAGACAACAATAACATGTGGCAGTTTAAGTATCAGCAGGTCTTACGGCTGTGGGAAATAACTCCCAGAATACAGCTGCAGCAACTTCAAAGACAAGGTATATCAGCCAGGTTTATGTATGTTTACAATACCATTCACTATGTCAGAAAAATGCTTAATATCTTGAATAATAGTAGGATCCAGATGGAGAGACACAGAGAGAGATCCAAGATGGCAAAACGTGAATTGCACTGCATTGATGAAAAACTCAGGACCTGTATATGGTGTGCTTCAGGGATCAATTTTGGGCCTACTGCTATTCTCAATCTACATACTCCTGTTAGGCCAGATTATCTCAAAACACAAGGTGAACTACCACAACTATGCAGATGACACACAGCTTTTACTTTTCTATAGCACCAGGTGACCCAACATTAGGAGGCACAGGTTAGTATTAAAATAAACAAGGACAAAATATTAGGCAAAAACAAAAAAAGTAAAGGCGTTAGAAATAAACTTGATCATCTGACCTTACAAATCAAGTCAGAAGTAAAAAAATCTCTCTGCTATTATGAACTAAACTTCAAACTAATACACCCAATATATTACTAAGACTGCATTCTGTCATTTAAATAACATTGTAGAAGTTTGATTTTTTTCAAGCATCTCCAGTGATAATCAATCCATATCTGAGTTTGCAAATTACCTGACTAAACAAATCTTTTGTATGCTTGTGTTTCAGTACTTTAGATTTCTGACTTCAGACTTTTCCTTTGGTTTTCCTTACTAGAGTTCTTTGATTAGCAGCTAACCAGAGTAAATTCCTTGATTGTGACAAACACTGAGTTAGATCTTTGCTTACAACTTTGGTTTTGGTTAAAGTTTCTTCAATTTAAGACATCTTTTCCTTACATAAGGCATAACACTTTGGCTCTCTAATACTGGTCATCTTATTATTCTGGAACATAAAGGAACTGGTTAGACAGAGCTTTGCTATTCATCAAAAATTTGGAATGCTTTACTAAATACAGATATGCTGTTCTAAAGCCATGCAGCATTTCAAAAAACTTCTATAAGACCTGTTTCTTTATTTTGCCTTTTTGCAATCTCTTTTTCTCTGTCATATCTAGTAGACTATAAGTGCTGTAATATCATAACCCTGAAATTTGCTTTAGTCACTAACCACTACTTTTCTTTGTTGCCTTTTTCTAGTTTTGATCAAAATACCCTGTAGCTGCCTTTGATGTTGGGAAGAATGTGGATGGTCCGAACTACTGAGGGGTCTGCAGCATTAAATCATCTTTGGATGGTACATCATAATAGTAATGAGTAATTTTATGACATTCACATATTATACAATTCCCTTTAGTGGGGGAAGCAGGTGGGATGAGGTGGAATGGCAGTCTTTTAAACTTGAAGCTCTAGAGGTTTATTATCTCCAGCATCCTGGCAGATGGAGTATCTGTATACCTCTCATCCCTGACCAACTGACAATAGCAACAGGACTCTGGCTCTTACAATTAAAAAACCGCATGGTGGAAACACTCATCCACTTTTATTGTAGTTTTTATTTGCTCATCTGTAGTCTCTATCTTTTAATTTATAACTCTTGTGCTATTTGTGAAGAACTCAGAGCTACACTTTTGTCTGAAAATCTACAATGCAGATACATGTTATTGTTGTTAATACGATTGAGGGGCCAATTTTATTCTTTCAGAGTCACATTTTCTTTAATGGATGGTTTTCAGTTTTATGGTAATTTCTCTGCTTAATTAATGATAACGGATGCATAAACCTGATGTTAAGAGAAAAAAAAAATTAACCATAAAAATCATCACTCAAATGGTCAAACCACTATTTCAATGACCTTTACAAGTGCACTACTCATAAATGAAGGTGTAAATACAGGTGTGCAATCTAAAGGCATCAATCAAATCCTGAAAATATTTTAATCATCAATGTGGACATATTTTGTACGCTTAAAGGTTTTTGTTTTAAGTTCCCCCTGGTGCCCCCTAGGACTAGCATTATAAGCCTTTGAGGAGATGCTTTTATCCCCCCATTTATAAACAACGCGTAATTTAGGAACACAAGTTCCCCATGCCAAACAAGTGCATGCCATGATTCTGATAAAATATTTTCAATATCAAAATTACCAAACTTACTTTTTTCTTTTAATTTCCATTCCTATATGATGAACATTAAAGCTTACATTTTTGTGCTCTATAGAAAGCAGCAGCATAACCAATAAGGTTTGAGATTAGAAAAGATAGGAATCATATTTTATTTAGAGAGTTCAAAAATACAGATTTTATTTTGCTTACTTCATGTAAAAATGTATTATCTCAAAGATTTCATTTGATATAAATTTAGAGAGGTGTCCGAGCACTTTTGGAAAGTTTCATTTCTATCATACATTTTATATTAATGATTCCCAGAGTGTTTTAATTACGTTAAGTTTAAGCTTTGAAAACACAGAACTTTAGGAGGAGTGAAAACCATCACTTATGCTATACTGCATCTATATAATACCTTTAGAAATCAGATTGAAAGAATAATGAAAGAATTAAAATCTATTCTAAATATGTCCTTTGTTTTTAGCTCAGCTTAGCCTTGATAATTAAATACAGTATATATGCATTTGGGGCGGCACGGTGGCGCAGTGGGTAGCACTGCTGCCTCGCAGTTGGGAGACCTGGGGACCTGGGTTCGCTTCCCAGGTCCTCCCTGCGTGGAGTTTGCATGTTCTCCCCGTGTCTGCGTGGGTTTCCTCCGGGCGCTCCGGTTTCCTCCCACAGTCCAAAGACATGCAGGTTAGGTGGATTGGCGATTCTAAATTGGCCCTAGTGTGTGCTTGGTGTGTGAGTGTGTTTGTGTGTGTCCTGCGGTGGGTTGGCACCCTGCCCGGGATTGGTTCCTGCCTTGTGCCCTGTGTTGGCTGGGATTGGCTCCAGCAGACCCCCGTGACCCTGTGTTCGGATTTAGCGGGTTGGAAAATGGATGGATGGATATATGCATTTGTGTGGGTGGGTAATTTAAGTTGCCAAAAGCTGCTTGCTTGTATGTATGTCTTCGAGAATAACAGAATTGTGCAAAAATTGCACCATAAAACATTAGCAAATACAGGAGATAAAATAAGATATTTAATGTCTTCATGAATATTCTATATTTTCCAAAAATATTCCAAAATGATCCATCATGTTCTACATGTGAAAAAAAATCTAAATATTGCAGAAACCTTTTTTTTGTAAAATGGCTCAAATGAATGGCTTTCATTTGAAATAAGTTGATAGAATCTTTCTGTACTGAGTGAGAGTTCAAAACACCATTAGCAATTTATCAGCAAAAGATATGAGACTTCATGCCAGAAAAAATAAAGCACACAATATTCCTATAAAGCTCAAAACAAACATTTTTGTACCAGAGGTCATGTAATTTGAGACTCAAGCACTTTTACAGGCTTACATGTAAAATACTTTATGTCAGAGCCCAAGCAGTAGAGATTAAAACAACATCCTACTGAAAATTACAACAAACTGCTTCTAGTTTTATTACAAATATATATATATATATATTATACTTGCATATGTTTGTTTTAAAGGTGTCATTGTGCAATTAAGCACAGTTTGAGTAGTAAAAGCAAATATTGCAAGGCGTACATTTTTGACCAGAATAAAGTTTCACAATGCAAAAAAATCTCACCACCAAGTGACAAATAGTTTGACTATTTTCTGAATTTACTCAGGTGTACTTGTTCTTGTTATCTGTATGTGAACTAGCATCGAGGAGGCAGGGTAGAAAGCAGCAATAACTGATATCGGCATTTGCAAGCAAATAACCAAATCATAGCAGTGATTCCTTAATTTAAAAGAAAAGAAAAAAAAGGGCAGTGGTTGACTTCAAAGCAGTAAAGGGGAAAGCTCAGTGGTGAGCAGGTAAGCGGCCAGAGTTAAAGACACTTATCAGGCACAAGGGGCTGTATGTAGGAGGAGATAAGGTACTAAAGTTTTATTTATTTGTTTATTTTAGATTGAACAGTTCTTAGCGGTGCAGAGGTAGAACAGTTAAGCGCGACTGTGTAAGGGTTCATTAATACGGGATAATACAAACAGTGCGAGTGAAGAGCTTTTAAGTAAGGAATAAGAGGAGAGCAAAGTTAGGAGAACACACCGAAAAAAGTAAAGCTAACCTCATAGAAGGACAAACAGCAGGCAGCTGAGAGGAAGAACAGTACAGGAGCTTAAGGGGACAAGGTGTAAAATAGCTGTAGCAGTTCTTAATGTTACCATTTAAGTTAAATCGTATAATTTTAAGAAAAAAAAAGTCAAGGCAGTTTTTATATTCCTAAAGCAAATTTTAATAATGAGGCCATTGCCATGCAAGTCCTGTTGGATTTTGGACATTTTAGATGATGGTTTGGAGGAGCCAGTTGTCTATGAGGGCTACTTCTGCAGGAGATGCCAGCTGATCCAGCACCTTGAGCTCAGGGTCACTGAACTGGAGGAGGAGTTGGCTGGCCTGCGTTGTAGTAGAAAATTGGTCCAGGTGTCCTTTAGAAAGTTAGTGTGCACCCCCAAGGTGGTGCGGGAGGAGATTCCAGACCAGACAGGTAGAAATAGGTGGGTCATGGTCACAAGGCGTAAGGTAAAGGGTGCACACTGGCATCAACCCCAGAATTAGAAGAGGCAAACTGTTATCATGTCCTTGCGGACTTGGATGGTGTCTCTAATGATTTTGAGGTGGTAGGCAGGGATGAGGAGCCCCAACAGGCCACCTCAAAACCAGTTCCCAGAAAGATAGAGGTAGTGATAGTTAGGGACTCAATCAGTAGGGGGATTGAAGCGCAGGTGTGCTCCAGAAACAGAGAGTCTCACACGGTGTGTTGCCTTCCGGGTGCACAGGTGGGGGACCTCCCTGGAAGGGTGGATAGGCTCTTGGCCAGAGCGGGGGCTGATCCAGTTTTCATTGTCTATGTTGGAACAAATGATATACATAAGGGTAGTCTGTCAGTTCTGCGATCCAAATTCAAAGAGTTAGGTGCCAAGCTGAGGAGCAGAACTGACAAGGTAGTCTTCTCTGAAGTTCTGACTTGTGCCGCACGCCAGTCCAGGTAAGATTGAGGAGATTAGAAGGCTTAATGTGTGGCTCAAATCTTGGTGCAGGGTAGAAGGGTATAGGTTAATGAGGTACTGGGATTCCTTTTGGGGCAGATGGTACCTGTTCCGCCGTGACAGGTTACATCTGAACTGGAGGGGCACCAATGTATTGGGGAGGTGTATGAGTAGGTTAGTTGAGGATTGTTTAAACTAGGGAATGAGGGGCAGGGAGTTTAGGACAGGCCAGGTTTAGATCTATACATGGATGAACAAACAATGGTGTAGAAATAAAAATGCGTAGTAATGTAAATTCTAAGCCAACATTTAAATGCAGAAGGAGTAACACATTAAAAACAGCTTGCCTTAATGCTAGAAGTATCAAAACTAAGGCAAGTGAGTTGTATTTGTATGTAGCAGAGGATAATTATGATATTATAGCAATAACGGAAACCTGGATAAATAACAAAGATGGAGATGAGTGTAACGTAGAGGGATACACATTTTTTAGGAAGGATAAACAGAACAAAAAAGGAGGTGGGGTTGCTGTTTATGCCAAACAGAATTTAAATGCAAGTCCTCTTCAGTTGGACGATGAGCCCCATCTTAGTGAGAACATGTGGCTTCGCCTGGAAAATATTAGGGACTGAGGTCTTATTTTAGGAGTGTGTTATAGACCACCCAATACAGACAGTAATTTCTTTTTAGTAATATCAAAAAGGCAAGTTTACAGGGATATTACAGCCATGGGGGACTTTAATTATCCAGATATTAACTGGGATAACCTTGCAGATGGAGGAGCACAAGAGTTTTTAGAAGTAATCAGTGAATGTTTTTTAACACAGTATGTTAAAGCACCAACACGGGGGCTTGTCTGGATTTAGTATTTTATAATAATCAAGACAGAATTGAGGGTGTAGAAGTGATTGAACCACTAGGGTCAGGTGACCATAATATAATACAATTCTAAGTGTTTTGTAAGAGTGACGATACAAAGACTAAAATTGTTAAGTTGAACTTTGGTAGGGTAAATTTTGAGCAGATGCGGTAAAGTCTAAGGAGGATACACTAGGATAAGCTTTTAAGTGTGGAGACAGTTGAGGAGCAGTGGAACAGGTTTAAAAATGTTTTACATGTAATGCAGGACAGATACATACCTAAAATTGGAATTAATGAATTAATAGGACATTTAAAAAAACTCCACAGTGGATTAATAAAGATTTAAAAAAGAAGCTACAAAGGAAAAAACTGCTTTATAAGGCATATTAGGCTAATGACTGCAAAGTGAATCATAGAGCGTATGAGAACATGAGAGCAACCATTAAGAAGGATATCAGGGAGGCTAAAAGACAGTTAAGAGAGGAATATAGCGGATAAGGCAAAAGAAGACCCTAAGAGATTCTTTCAGTATTTTAGTAGCAAAAGAACAGTCAAGGAGGAGGTCAAGTGCATCAGAAATAGTAAAGGGGAATTAAAAGATACAGATGAAATAGCGGATACCCTAAACTTACATTTTTCTGTGGTGTTTACAACATCCCATAGGTAAAGGAGGTACTGAGGGAATTGGAAATTGTAGAGGGATAAATACTGCTCAGGTTAAATAGGCTGAAATCAAACAAATCACCACGGCCAGATAATATTTACCCTTGAGTTCTTAAGGAGGATACAGGGTACATATATAAACCCTTGACACATATTTTTAGGAAGTCACTGCGCACTGGAGAAATTCCAAAGGACTGGAAAATTTCAAATATCATCCCATTATATGAAAAGGGTGAAAGGGCAGATCTAAGCAACTATAGGCCAGTATGATGTTAACATGCATCACAGGAAAATTAATGGAAGGAATTATTAAGGATAAGATTGAGAAACACCTGGCAAGGACAGGAGTTATTCTGAACAGTCAGCATGGGTTCAGAAGAGGGAGGTTGTGTTTTACTAACATGCTGGAATTCTATGAGAAGGCAACAAAAGGGTATGATCAAAGTGGAGCATATGAAATTATTTATCTTGACTTTCAGAAAGCATTTGATAAGGTGCCAAATAAGAGGGTTGGGAATCAAACTAAAAGAAGTGGGAGTTCAGGGTGATGTTTTTAGATGGGTGCAGAATTGGCTTAGACACAGGAAGCAGAGGGTGATGGTGCGAGGAACCTTATCAGAATTGGGTGATGATAAAAGTGGAGTTCCACAGCGGTCAGTGCTAGGGCCCTGCTATTTTTAATATATATATATATATATATATATATATATATATATATATACATATATATATATATATATATATATATATACATATATATATATATATATATATATATATATATATATATATATATATACATATACAGTGATCCCTCGCTATATCGCGCTTCGCCTTTCGTGGCTTCACTCCATCGCGGATTTTATATGTAAGCATATTTAAATATATATCGCGGATTTTTCGCTGCTTCGCGGGTTTCTGCGGACAATGGGTCTTCTAATTTCTGGTACATGCTTCCTCAGTTGGTTTGCCCAGTTGATTTCATACAAGGGATGCTATTGGCAGATGGCTGAGAAGCTACCCAACTTACTTTCTCTCTCTCTCTCTCTCTTGCGCTGACGTAGGGGGGTGTGAGCAGGGGAGCTGTGTGCAGCTGCTTCCTGAAGGACATGCTGCACGGAGCTTCGCATACTTAAAAGCTCAAAGGGCACGTATTGATTTTTGACTTTGTTTTTCTGTGTCTCTCTCTCTCTCTGCTCCTGACGGAGGGGGTGTGAGCTGCCGCCTTCAACAGCTTTGTACCGGCGGTGCTTCGCATACTTAAAAGCCAAAAAGCCCTATTGATTTTTTTTTTGACTGCTTGCTTTGCACTCCTTTGAAAAGGAAGATATGTTTGCATTCTTTTAATTGTGAGACAGAACTGTCATCTCTGTCTTGTCATGGAGCACAGTTTAAACTTTTAAAAAGAGACAAATGTTTGTTTGCAGTGTTTGAATAACGTTCCTGTCTCTCTACAACCTCCTGTGTTTCTGCGCAAATCTGTGACCCAAGCATGACATTCTAAAAATAACCATATAAACATATGGTTTCTACTTCGCGGATTTTCCTATTTCGCGGGTGGCTCTGGAACGCAACCCCCGCGATGGAGGAGGGATTACTGTATATATATATATATATATATATATATAGGAATATGATTAGGTGGCTAAGATTGCTGATGATAGCAAGATAGGTGGATTAGCAGATAATTTGGAATTCGCTATATCATTACAAAAGGACTTGGATAGCATACAGGCTTGGGCAGATTTGTGGCAGATTAAATTTAATGTCAGTAAATGTAAAATATTACATATAGGAGGTAAAAATGTTAGGTTGAATACACAATAGGCAGTCGGAAAATTGAGAGTACACCTTATGAGAATGATTTAAGAGTCATAGTGGACTCTAAGCTATTGACTTCCAGAAAGTGTTCAGAAGCCATTAAGAAGGCAAACAGAATGTTAGGTTATATAGCACAATGTGTGGAGTGTAAGGTCCACGGAGGTTATGCTCAAGCTTTATAATGCAATGGTGAGACCTCATCTGGAATACTGTGTGCAGTTTTGGTCTCCAGGCTACAAAAATGACATACCAACACTAGAAAACGTCCAAAGAAGAGCGTCTAGGCTGATTACAGGGATGAATTAAGAGGAAAGATTAAAAGAGCTGAGCCTATACAGTTTAAGGAAAAGAAGAGTAAGAGGTGACATGATTGAAGGGAATTAGTACAGTAGATACCAAGTAGTGTAGTAGACAGTAAGACTTTAGGGACTTTCAAAACTCGACGATGATTTTTTGGAAGAAATAAGTGGATAGGACTGGCGAGCTCTGATGGACTGAATGGCCTGTTCTCGTCAAGATTGTTCTAATCTCTATCTGTGCTCAACATACCACCGAAGCAACAGAACTTTTCTGCTTTCTCTAAATTAACTCCATTGCAGATATCATTATTTAAAATCATAATTTTGATCCCCTTTTTCAAATTTTTTGCAAATGAATGTTGCATTGCCTCCATGTAGTCTACCCTTCATGTCACACAGCCACACACCCACTTTTTCCACACCTTTGCCTCCAACCATCACTGCAGTCTTTTCTGTATTCACCCTGTAGCCACTCACTTCCAAAGTAGCTTCACATTTGTGGAAGCTATAACATACAATACAATGCTACAATATATGTATTACTAATGTAATGATATTGATATACTGATATAAGCAATTGGTGTGTAAGCAAGAATATTTAAAGCAGGGTGAGAACAACAAAGCAACTGTTAGCAAAAGACTGTTCTATGTCTAGGAATAAAAATAAAAAAGCAAAAGACTGTTCTATGTCTAGGAATAAAAATAAAAATGTAATGACATAGAAAAAAAAGCTTGCAAAAAGAGGAAACACTGAAGCAAGTGTAAAAATATGTTAGAAAAGGGCACAGAGAGGTAAAAAACTATATAAGCAGCCTGAAGATGGGGAAGTGAGAATTTTTCTGACTTGCAAGCAGAAAGCTCCAAACTCGCTACTCACCTGTTTATTAATTTTTTTTTAACAAACTAACATTGATTAATTGCACTCCTGTCTTCCTCTGCATCCTTCCACACATTTCATTATCCTCACCTACATTCTCTTTCACCCATCAATATAAGACCATCATTAGTCCTCCCATGACAAACCTTTAAACACTTCTCTGGTCACGACATCTATTACCTTCACAAAATTCAATGGACACAGAAGGGATCTCTGGTGTAGTTCCACCTTAACCTCAGAACTCTCACTATACCCATTTGGTCTCTTGTTCCTTATACAATGATACTGTATCACTGCAGACACTAATTCATCCGCATATAACTTTTTCAAAGCCCAGCTCACCACCTCTCATGTCACCCTTTTAATACCTTTTCCAAATACACAAATGCATAGCACACAGCTGTCTCTCAACTAATTTCATTATCTTCTCCAAAGGTTTAGAACCAACACTCCAAAAGGTTGCACAGTTATCACGGTGCATGAGAGTGGTGACATGTTGCATGTTGATAATCACACACAAGTAAGGATTTCACTGTACTCTGTACATGTAACAAAGGACTCTATAAATCTAAACATCCTTCCTTCACACACAGATCATGTTCCACAGATCTGTCAATTATTCAACTTCAGGACATTCTGTCACCTTCAACATCTTCAACAGTTGGGCCTACTGCTTTACCAATCTTCATCTTTTTCAGTAATTTTGCAATCTTCACTTTCAAAAACTTACATCTTGGTCCTTCTACTTTTTTGCACTGAACATCATCATTATCTCATTCATTCTCCTTATTCAGCACTGTCTCCATGTACTTATTCCAGGATCCTTAATCACATTACTATCAATCTTTATGACCCCTAAGCATTTTTCAAGAAATACACACCTATTCTTTTTCTTTTGCCCCCTCTTTTGAGATCTTGAACAATTGTTTCCTTAATCAGCTCACTTGCAAACTACAGTATTTTGTCTATTTCTTAGACCTACCCAACTGCTTTTCTAGTATTTCACCTTGTTTCCTCATAGATTATTGTATTGTCACCTTCTGCCTTTGTTATCTGCCAAATCTTATAGAATGTCCTATTTCCTCAATTGCTATCTCAATGTCAGTATTCAACCGCCATGTTCTCTTGTGTGTCTTCCTTTTTTCAGCTGGACATTTTGCATTGCTTCCTCATTTGCCATTAGCACCTGATGATTCAAGAATCTCATTCACTCTTGCTACCAATGTTTCAGCAAATTTATATCTCACAATCTCCTACTTAAGCCTTGGCATATGCTATCTCTTACTTTTCTTCATGCCTCTAACACAACTTTCTCCAAAGACCAACTTAACATTTTCACCATGTCCCTATTAACTTTCCTGACCAATAGTGTCATGTATGTTCCATACACCAGCAGATTCAAATGTCACCAACTTGTTTCTTTTTTTAAATGTGGCGTAACACAGAAAAAAAAATTCCATCACATCACAAAACTCCAGAATCTTCTCAGTTCAATATTCCTGCTACTGATGCTACATACCCTATAGACTCCTTCAAAACCATCAGCACTGGCTACTACGTTACCATTCAAATCACAGCCCATAACTATTAACTTTCCCTGAGGCACCACAGAATTACTTCTGTGAACTTCTTGTAAAACTCATCTTTCTCTTCATCACTTCTGCCATCCTGTGGGGCATATGCTGAGATTACATTCAACAGTAGTTTACCAGCAATCTGCTTAACTACAATATGCTCATTGATCATCTTTGCCTCCACCATCTACCCTATGCATTTTCTAGAACAAGTACAACAAGTCCAATATTGTCTTTACTTCTCCCCTGAATATTAATGTTTATTGACATGTGTTGTCATGAACAGTTTATGTAAATCAACCAAATGTACTCAGTTTTACTGCATGTTCCATGTAATTTGAGTGTTAATTGAATGAATGAATGTATGGATTAATTATTTTAGTTACTGCATTACTTGGAATCATTTGTATGCACTGTGAGCCTGTACAAAACTATATTTAACTGAACTGAATTAAATCTACAGAAGGTTGATAACAAAACTAGAATACAACTACAGGGTGGAAGGTTTAAATATAACATTTTTCTTTTTATCATAATTTTTATTGATAAAAATAAACAGTTTGCTTACATTTCACTTCTGCTTAATTTCCTTTGTAACTCGTCTGTGTAGTATAAAGAAAATCCACATAATTAACATATTTTTGTCACATTTAAACTAGACATATTGCTAAAAGATTGCTTCTTAGAGCTTTTTAGAATTAAGTTTGAAAAAAGAAAGTGAGAACACTGGATATCAACAAGAAATTAGGTTAAAATGAACGGACAATTTAATTGTCGCAGTGAAATTTGAAAATTGATACAAATCAATAGTCCTCCTTTTACTCAACAGGGAGTTATAACTGACAGTAGCCAAGGTGTTGATCCAAAAGATTTTATGAACAAAATCTTTTTAACTTTTTGATGTGTCCGTTGAGGCAGGCAAACAAAATCTGATGGTAATATTTTAAAATCGCTGCTAAAACTTTTTCTGTAGTTGATAACTGACTGTAGTATTGATAAAAAATGTACTGGAAATGTTTTAAACAGGAAAAATAATGAATTTACCAAAGATTTGGTATCATGTGATAGGATTTCATAACACACGTCTCCTAAAACAAAATATACCGCCTGTCAAAATCATCATACCTATACCTACCACAAGAATAGTCAAGTCAAGTCAAGTCAACTTTATTTATAAAGCACTTTACATACAACAGCCGCTGACCAAAGTGCTGAACATAGGCTAAAATAAATTTTAAACAAAAACAAAATAATAAATACAATAACAGTAAAATAAAATACAATAAATGAAACTAATTAAAACATAGTAAACACAACTAAACAGAGTTAAAACAGAGTAAAATCAACTGCTCACACAGGATCAAACGGCAAACCAAAGAGGTAAGTCTTAAGAGCAGACTTAAAAATGGGCAGTGAGGAGGCCTGTCTAATGTGGATCGGCAGTGAATTCCAGAGCCTTGGAGCCACAACGGAAAAAGCCCTACCCCCTGAGCTTTCGCTGAGTCCTAGGCACATCCAGAAGCAGCTGACCAACTGATCTGAGTGAGCGGGAAGGAGAGTTCATATGCAGCAGCTCAGCGAGGTAGAGTGGAGCAAGCCCATTTAAGGACTTAAAAACAAATAAAAGAACCTTAAAACGAACTCTAAACTGAACAGGCAGCCAGTGCAGTGAGGATAACACAGGTGTAATGTGCTCATTTTTTCGCATGCCAGTTAAAAGGCGTGCAGCAGCATTTTGCACCAGCAGGAGCCGAGACAGGGTGGACTGGCTAACACCAACATACAACGAATTACAATAGTCCAACCGGGTTGTAATGAAGGCGTGGATTACTGTTGTAAATTGATCTTTGGAAAGAATGTTTTTTATCTTCGCCAAACGTCTTAGCTGAAAAAAACAAGATTTCACCACCGCGCTGATCTGACCGTCCAGTCTAAAATCCTCTTCTATCCTAAAACCCAAATTTGTAATACCAGGTGTACCATATTGTGCAAGGGGACCCAAATCCACAGGAGCAGAAGTAGAAATGGACCCACTGGTGCCCCCAGGACCAAAAACTATAACCTCTGTCTTATTTTCATTAAAATTTAAGAAGTTTACTGCCATCCAAGCTTTCACCTCTTCTAGGCACATAACCAAAGTTTGTATGGAGTAAGCATCCTTGCGTTTGAGGGGAACATAAACCTGAGTATCGTCTGCATAACAATGGAAAGCAATTTTATGCTTTCTAAGAATAGAGCCAAGAGGCAGGAGATACAAAGAAAATAGCAGAGGACCAAGTATGGAGCCTTGCAGAACCCCACATGATAGTGAAGCAGAGGAGAATCTAAATTCATCTAGCCTCACTGAAAAAGTTCTTTGAGTCAAGTATGATTTAAACCATTCCAAGGCAGTACCACGAATGCCCACACAATGCTCCAGACGAGATAATAAAATACTATGATCTATAGTATCAAAAGCAGCTGTTAAATCGAGCAGAACTAAAATCACATAATCTCCTGAGTCTGTTGCCAAAAGGATGTCATTAAAAACCTTCAGTAATGCGGTTTCAGTACTGTGAAGCGGCTTAAAACCAGACTGAAACACTTCGAGCACATCACTTTCATCTAAAAAGGCTTTCAATTGAATATACACACTTCTCTCCAAAATTTTGGACAGAAATGGAAGCTTGGAAATCTGTCTAAAATTGGATAGCACAGTGGGATCTAGGCTTGGTTTTTTGATCAATGGTTGCACTATGGCATGTTTAAACAAATTAGGAACTACGCCTGAGGAAAGGCTGCTATTGATAATAGCAAGAACAGATGGCCCTAAAACAGAAATAATCTCTTTAAAAAGAGAAGGTGGGACAACATCAAAAGGAGAACCTGAGGGCTTCGACTGACCAACAATCTCATGTAAACAAGATAGAGCACATTTAAAAACTAAAATAACCACATTTCCTTTTGGGTCTTCATAAAAAGACCCTAGTAATTTCATTTAAAAATAGGCTAGAGTATATGTAGTGCATCTATGTATGTCTTGAAATTGTTCTGCATATCTCTGTAAGTCCCATGTAGTAAATATGTCTGGATCACAAGCACTATCACATGTGCCAACATAAATGTGTATCAGATTAAACAGTTATTGCTGATAAGAACCTGAAGAATTATCAATAGACATCCTTTTCAGTTAATATAACCACGGTAAACTTCAGTTGGGGGAAGATTAGGTATATGCATTCCATCGAGTGCGCTGTACATCTGTGGCAAAAGGAGTGTCAAAGAATTGTGGTATATGCTGCCGTTTGCTTCCAAAATGCTTTAGTGATCCGATTTATACTGGTGGACTATTCCCGTTCAAGTGGTTCAAAAACCTCTAATACAACTCTATACTTCGTGCTAGTAGCAAATTTCTATTAAGGCGAGTGGCCCAACAAATGGTTGAATGCAACTACACTGCATTTTAAAAGCTGATCTGGGCATTTTAAAATGCTGAAGTCACAGGCTTTGAGTAAAAGTCTTTTCAACTACAATTTCCCAGAACTTTCTGACAGTCTTATACATTTGGCTCACGGCACATTAAATGTCAGTTTCTTCAAAGCGCTTCATATGAAGACTGCTTTATTTTGACTGTGTTGTTTTTAAATATAACTACTTATGGCTGTTTGGTAAGATACAGCAATTACTATTACATTTTTCTGTTGTCTGTATACCCTGTACACTTAGTTTTTGGAAAAGTCAGAGATGCCAAAGGTGCATAATTTGTAATATACATGAAACTAAAAATGGAAACGCATCAAACTTCTTTTTCCCGATAAAGCAATGGCAGTTTTCTAGGAGATGACATAATTATGTAAATCATTTTAATACTAGAAGTCAGTTTGATATAAACAAGATGTTAAAAAGAACATTTACAAACAGCTCTTTAACAATTTTTATATCATAAAAATTGTGCTTTCAGTTAATGGAAATATAGCAAGAAATTTTTCCATTAAGAAATGAAAAATCTCTGTATATATACAGTCATATGAAAAAGTTTGGGAACCCCTCTCAGCCTGCATAATAATTTACTCTACTTTCAACAAAAAAGATAACAGTGGTATGTCTTTCATTTCCTAGGAACATCTAAGTACTGGGGTGTTTTCCAAACAAAGATTTTTAGTGAAGCAGTATTTAGTTGTATGAAATTAAATCAAATGTGAAAAACTGGTTGTGCAAAAATTTTGGTCCCCTTGTAATTTTACTGATTTGAATGCATGTAACTGCTCAACACTGATTACTTGCAACACCAAATGGGTTGGATTAGCTCGTTAAGCCTTGCACTTCATAGACAGGTGTGTCCAATCATGAAAAAAGGTATTTAAGTATTGCAAGTTGTGCTTCCCTTTGACTCCCCTCTGAAGAGTGACAGCATGGGACCCTCAAAGCAACTCTCAAAAGATCTTAAAACAAAGATTGTTCAGTATCATGGTTTAGGGGAAGGCTACAAATAGCTATCTCAGAGGTTTAAACTGTCAATTTCAACTGTAAGGAATGTAATCAGGAAATGGATGGCCACAGGCACAGTTGCTGTCAAACCCAGGTGGTGGTCTGGCAGGCCAAGAAAAATACAGGAGTGGCATATGCAGAGGATTGTGAGAATGGTTACAGGCAACCCACAGATCACCTCCAAAGACGTGCAAGAACATCTTGCTGCAGATGGTGTATCTGTACATCGTTCTACAATTCAGCGCAATTTGCACAAAGAACATCTGTAATGGCAGGGTGATGAGAAAGAAGCCCTTTCTGCACTCACGCCACAAACAGAGTTGCTTGTTGTATGGAAATGCTCATTTAGACAAGCCAGATTCATTTTGGAACAAAGTGCTTTGGACTGATGAGACAAAAGTTGAGTCATTTGGTCATAACAAAAAGAACTTTGCATGGCGGAAGAAGAACACCGCATTCCAAGAAAAATACCTGCTACCTACTGTCAAATTTGATGGAGGTTCCATCATGCTGTGGGGCTGTGTGGCTAGTTCAGGGACTGGGGCCCTTGTTAAAGTCGAGGGTCAGATGAATTCAACCCAATATCAACAAATTCTTCAGGATAATGTTCAAGCATCAGTCACAAAGTTGAAGTTCCGCAAGGGTTGGATATTCCAACAAGACAATGACCCAAAACACAGTTTGAAATGTACAAAGGCATTCATGCAGAGGGAGAAGTACAATGTTCTGGAATGGCTGTTACAGTCCCCTGACTTGAATATCATTGAAAATCTATGAGATGATTTGAAGCAGGCTGTCCATGCTCGGCACCCATCAAATTTAACTGAACTGGAGAGATTTTGTGTGGAGGAATGGTCAAAAATACCTCCATTCAGAATCCAGACACTCATCAAAGGCTATAGGAGGCGTCTAGAGGCTGTTATATTTACAAAAGAAGGCTCAACTAAGTATTGATGTCATATCTCTGTTGGGGTGCCCAAATTTATGCACCTGTCTAATTTTGTTATGATGCATATTGCATGTTTTCTGTTAATCCAATAAACTTAATGTCACTGCTGAAATACTACTGTTTCCATAAGGCATGTCATATATTAAAAGGAAGTTGCTACTTTGAAAGCTTAGGCAATGATAAACAAAAATCAAAAGAATTAAGAGAGGTTCCCAAAGTTCTTCATATGACATTATATATATATATATATATATATATATATATATATATATATATTGTCACGCACGCGCGATTAGGGAGCCGCGGAACGATCCAAAATGTAACACAACAACATATGCCAGACGGGAATGGCGGGCTACTAACCTCTCTCTCTTTATTTCTACAGAAAGACGCAACGCCGCCATGAACTCTCCTGAACACTGCACAACAACACGCCACTTCAGCCTTCCCCCGATGACGTCAGCAGTCCCAGCATCCATCTCGGTTCCTTCCCATCAGCCCATTCATCCATTTCCGGTCCCACTACATAAGTGTTCCCCCATCTGCCATGATGGCGGACGGTGTTATGAAAACTGTTGTATTGATTGCAATTAATTTTTCATCACTTTCTACAGTATACGGGGCCGGAAAACCCCAAACCTTTATGTGCGTTTTGTGCTTTCTTTACAGTGGCGTAGTCGGCAGGATAGAAGAAGTGTCCGAACATGTCTGAAGGACAGGACTTGAATGACGATCTGACCGGGATGGCTTCCCAGATCCAGAACCTCCAAATAGCGCACGCCGCGACAGTGCAGGAGCTGGAAGAGACCAAGGCAAGGCTGACAGCAGCCGAATCGGTAAGACCGGAGCCCGCTCGACCTCCGCCTCCTCTAATGGTTCCGCTGACCGATGCAGACGATATAGAGTCTTATCCCGGCATATTTGAGAGGACCGCCTCTCACAACAAGTGGCCGGGGGCGGAATGGGCGTCCATCTTGGCTCCGTACCTGAAGGGTGCTGCGCAGCAGGCCTACTACGACCTCCCCGAGGAGGAGGCCGCGGATTATGACCTCCTTAAAACGGAGATCCTGAGCCGCTACGGCATTACCACGGACCAGCAGGCGAGTGAGTGGCGAACCTGACAGTTCAACCCCGATCAACCTGCCCGAGCCCAGGGCTTTCGAGTTCTGGGGCAAGATGGGTCGCTGGTTAAGGCCAGAAGGACCCCAGGCGCGCAGAGTACTGGAACAGGTGGCATACGAGGGCTTAATGAATGCTATGCCAGGGTATCTCGCCCAGCAGGTCCGAAGACATCCATACAAGGACATTAAAAGGACTCCTGGAGGTCCTGGAGCGTCAACTTGCGGTCCACTGAACCGGGGGGTCGGAAAAGTCGGCTCGTGGTGCCCGACAAGGGCGGGCCAGCCACCCCGAGCCCACCCGTCGCGCGGCAGAAGCTCCGGCGAAACTCAAAGACAGACCGGGCCCGCCGCACTGTTTCAAGTGTGGCGATCTCGGTCAACTGCTGCCTGCCTGCCCCCTTTACCAACCGCAACAGGAGCCAATGGACTGCATTTGGGCCACTACAGAGAGGTATTGTGCTCTGTCAAACCCGCTGGCTATACCTAATATGGGAGTGGTTCTAGTTAATGGTCATTCTGTGCTTGCATTGTTTGATTCCGGCAGTAACATAACCATTGTTGCTCGCCGTTATGTTTTACCGCAACAGTGGCTATGTCAGCATGTAAATGTAACTTGTGTACACGGGGAGACCAAGTCTTATAGGTCCGCGAAGTGCTTTATATCCTGGAAAGGTGGCTTGACTCAGTTGACGGTCGCGGTGTTACCCGAGCCACCTTTTCCAGTCATTTTGGGACACGACTGGTCAAATAATAACAGTGGTAGACGGAAAACCACTCCTGGGGCTAAGTTGGGTCTTGTTATGGGTGGGTGAAGTGCCATCCCCGCGACTCCCACGCCGTGCACACAGGCGAATAACGAAGATGACAGTGACTGGGGGGAGGATTCTCTGGCGTCGGACCCTGACCCGGAAGAAGATCCGGGCGAGGGCACAAGCCAGGGGACCAGTAGTGCTGCTACTCATGTGGACGCTTTAGACTCGATGGTTAATCAGTTCCGGTCTACCCCCACGTCATTTAAAAGGGAACAGTCGAATGATGATTCCCTAAAGTTCGCCCGGAATGCAGTTGTTTCAGTAAATGGCCAGTTGTCAGACAGTTCCTTGCCACCGGAGCCTTACTTTGTATTGGAAAATTATCTGTTATATCGGGTCACGAATCATGAAGGTGGAGCATGGAATTTGTTGTTAGTGCCGCGAACTTTCCGGCGGGAGGTCTGCGAGCTAGCACACTCCCATCTCCTAGGTGCCCATCTGGGAACCGAAAAAACGCTGGAGAGAATCAAATTGCGGTTTTATTGGCCAGGAATAAACGAGGAGGTCTGACGTTTCTGTCAGTCCTGCCCGGAGTGTCAGACCTGTCAGATTCCTAGGAAGAACCGCGCTCCTCTGGTTCCTATTCCCCTCAATGATGTCCCCTTTGAAAGGATCGGTATTGATCTTGTTGGTCCCCTTGAACCTTCGAACCGTGGCCAGAAATATATATTGGTCATGGTAGATTACGCAACTCGATATCCAGAGGCGGTGCCTTTACGTTCCGCTACTTCAAAGAATATCGCACGGGAATTAGTCAAACTCTTTTCCAGAGTGGGAATACCTAAAGAAGTCCTCACGGACCAAGGTACTCCCTTTACTTCGGATACGTTCAGGGAGGTGGCTAAGTTACTCCGTATTAAACATCTGGAAACGTCTGCTTATCACCCACAGACCGATGGTTTAGTGGAGCGCTTCAATCAGACGCTTAAACAGATGTTACGCAAGGTAGTCAGCGCGGACGGTAGAAACTGGGACAAGCTTTTACCTTTCGTGCTCTTTGCTTACCGGGAGGTCCCACAAGCCTCCACGGGTTTTTCCCCCTTTGAACTCCTATATGGACGCCAACCCCGGGGACTTTTAGATATTCTAAAGGAAGGCTGGGAAGAGGAGGCTCGACCCGGCAATAATATTTTTGGAGTATATCGCGCAAATGCGGGATAGAATGAATAAGATTCGGCCTATTCTAAAAGACCACATGATTCGTGCTCAAACAGCGCAAGCCCGGTGTTATAATCGGAACGCTGTCCTCAGGGAATTCCACCCCGGGGACCGCGTGATGGTACTCGTACCCACATCCCACTCCAAATTACTGGCCCATTGGCAGGGCCCTTATGAGGTAAAGGAGCGAAAGGGGCTGGTAGATTATTTGGTGAAACAACCAAATTGTAGACCGAGCAAGAGGGTGTACCACGTGAACTTGTTAAAGCCGTGGAGAGACTGGGACGAGGCTCCATCCTCCGGTACAGCCCTCTCCCTTTTCGCAGAAAAAAGCAGCCCTTAATCTCGGTCCGGACTTAACACCATCACAATGGCAGGAGCTAGAACAAGCGATCCGAGCCGTCCCCGAAGTGGTTAGCGAGTTACCTGGCCAAATCCAGAGGATGTTAGACAAGAATATCATTGAAGAGAGCTATAGTACCTGGTCCAGTCCTATCATCCTCGTTTCTAAGCCAGACGGTTCCTGGAGGTTTTGCAATGACTTCAGATGTCTGAACCAGGTCTCCAAATTCGATGCCTACCCCATGCCCAGAATGGATGACCTATTAGAACGCCTGGGTAAGGCACAATACTTGACTACCTTGGATATGACTAAAGGGTACTGGCAAATTCCCTTAACGGCATCCGCTAGAGAAAAAACAGCGTTCAGTACCCCTAGTGGACATTGGCAGTATAAGGTCCTCCCATTTGGACTGCACGGGGCACCAGCGACCTTCCAACGTCTGATAGACAGAGTGCTCCGGCCCCATCAGTCCTACTGTGCCGCCTACTTGGATGACGTAGTCATTTATTCCGGCACCTGGGAGGAACATATACTGCAGGTGTATGCTGTTCTCGCCACACTAGCGAAGGCCGGCCTTCGCATCAATCCCCGTAAGTGCTTCTTTGGCTTGAGGGAGGCCAAGTATTTAGGCTACCTAGTGGGACGGGGACAGGTGAAACTGCAATGCTCCAAAATAAAAGACATCCTTGAATGGCCCCGTCCGATAACCAAGAAACAGGTGCAAGCCTTCTTGGGGTTAGCGGGGTACTACCGCCGGCTTGTTCCCCGTTTCTCTGAAAGGGCAGCACCCTTGACTGATCTTACAAAGAAAGGGGCTCCTGTATATGTGGTATGAAACAATAAAGCGGAACAAGCATTCAGTGACCTAAAGAAGGCCCTAACATCGGGACCTATATTACACACCCCTGATTTCTCTTTACCTTTTATTCTCCAGACCGACGCTTCGGACACAGGCCGTGGTTGCCGTGCTGAGCCAAAGCATCGACGGTGCCGAACACCCCGTAATATACCTGAGCCGGAAGCTGTTGGACCGCAAGACCAGGTACGCGGCGGTGGAGAGGGAGGCCTTGGCCATTAAGTGGGCAGTGACTCATCTGCGGTACTACCTGCTGGGTCGGGAGTTCACCCTGGTAACGGACCATGCTTCTCTCCAGTGGATGGCCCTATACAAGGAGTCGAACCCCCGGGTCACCAGGTGGTTCTTGGACCTGCAGCCCTATAAGTTTACCGTTACTTATCGCCGGGATCCCCTTCAAGCCAATGCTGATGCCCTCTCCCGGGTTCACGACCTTTCGGTTTGGTCCGCCCGACCCGATGGGTCTGGGCTGAGGGGGGGGTCATGTCACTCACGCGCGATTAGGGAGCCGCTGAACGATCCAAAATGTAACGCGACAACATATGCCAGACGGGAATGGCGGGGTACTAACCATTCTCTCTTTATTTCTACAGAAAGACGCAACGCCGCCATGAACTCTCCTGAACACTGCACAACAACACGCCACTTCCACCTTCCCTCTGTCTCGCCCCGATGACGTCAGCAGTCCCAGCATCCATCTCGGTTCCTTCCCATCAGCCCATTCATCCATTTCCGGTCCCGCTACATAAGTGTTCCCCCATCCGCCATGATGGCGGACGGTGTTATGAAAACTGTTGTATTGATTGCAATTAATTTTTCATCACTTTCTACAGTATACGGGGCCGGAAAACCCCAAACCTTTATGTGCGTTTTGTGCTTTCTTTACAATATATATATACAGTGGGGCAAAAGAGTATTTAGTCAGCCACCAATTGTGCAAGTTCTCCCACTTAAAAAGATGAGAGAGGCCTGTCATTTTCATCATAGGTATACCTCAACTATGAGAGACAAAATGAGAAAAAAAAATCCAGAAAATCACATTGTCTGATTTTTGAAGAATTTATTTGCTAATTATGGTGGAAAGTAAGTATTTGGTCACCTACAAACAAGCAAGATTTCTGGCTCTCACAGACCTGTAACTTCTTCTGTAACAGGCTCCTCTGTCCTCCACTCGTTACCTGTATTAATGGCACCTGTTTGAACTCGTTATCAATATAAAAGACACCTGTCCACAACCTCAAACAGTCACACTCCAAACTCCACTATGGCCAAGACCAAAGAGCTGTCAAAGGACACCAGAAACAACATTGTAGACCTGCCCAAGGCTGGGAAGACTGAATCTGCAATAGGTAAGCAGCTTGGTGTGAAGAAATCAACTGTGGGAGCAATTATTAGAAAATGGAAGACATACAAGACCACTGATAATCTCCCTTGATCTGGGGCTCCACGCAAGATCTCACCCCGTGGGGTCAAAATGATCACAAGAACGGTGAGCAAAAATCCCAGAACCACAGAGGGGACCTAGTGAATGACCTGCAGAGAGCTGGGACCAAAGTAACAAAGGCTACCATCAGTAACACACTACGCCGCCAGGGACTCAAATCCTGCAGTGCCAGACGTGTCCCCCTGCTTAAGCCAGTACATGTGCAGGCCTGTCTGAAGTTTGCTAAAGAGCATTTGGATGATCCAGAAGAGGATTGGGAGAATGTCATATGGTCAGATGAAAAAACTCTACTCGTCGTGTTTGGAGGAGAAAGATTGCTGAGTTGCATCCAAAGAACACCATACCTACTGTAAAGCATGGGGGTGGAAACATCATGCAAAGGGACCAGGATGACTGATCCGTGTAAAGGAAAGAATGAATGGGGTCATGTATCATCAGATTTTGAGTGAAAACCTCCTTCCATCAGCAAGGGCATTGAAGATGAAACGTGGCTGGGTCTTTCAGCATGACAATGATCCCAAACACACCGCCCGGGTAACGAAGGAGTGGCTTTGTAAGAAGCATTTCAAGGTCCTGGAGTGGCCTAGCCAGTCTCCAGATCTCAACCCCATAGAAAATCTTTGGAGGGAGTTGAAAGTCCGTGTTGCCCAGCGATAGCCCCAAAACATCACTGCTCTAGAGGAGATCTGCTTGGAGGAATGGGCCAAAATACCAGCAACAGTGTGTGAAAACCTTGTGAAGACTTGCAGAAAACGTTTAGATCTCTGTCATTGCCAACAAAGGGTATATAACAAAGTATTGAGATGAACTTTTGTTATTGACCAAATACTTTTTTTCCACCATAATTTGGGTTGAGGGCGAATGTCGACAAAAGTCGACATCCAGCGACAGAGGGCGACAATCAGCTGTTAATGGCGACAAAACTCACTATCACGTCACAGGCATTCCCTCTCTGCTTGGAGGAATGTTAGAGTCGTTGACTCAGCAACTGATCCTTGCGTGTGCATGAGTTGTGATATGTAAACAAATGCAAACAAAGGCAAGATGGCATCAACATTTCACGAGGGAGCGAAGCGAGTGCAGAAAAGAAAATACTCGGCAGATGACATTTTGCGCATTATCGCGGAGTCGGACTTCATTGACAGTGATCAGGAAATCGAGCAAGAGATTGAGGAGCCGGCATTAGCCGATCGGAGACCAGCCGATGCCGCCCCAGCTACTCGGCTGGCAGCGGAGCACATTTGCGATGCCGGTGCACCTACGGCAAGGTTCGCGTGGGAGAAATACCCAAAAATTGATCCGTGGGAGCCGAACTGGCTACCGGACTTCACAAGAAGGCACGGCTTGCTGCTGGACACAACGGATTACAAGCCGCTGGACTATTTCAATCTGTTTTTTCCTGAGGCAGTTTTTCAGCTGATATCAGACGAGACAAACAGGTATGCACAGCAATTTTTTGAATTACGGGATGCGCTTGCTCCGCATTCTCGTTTTTCGAAGTGGAAACCCACAACAAAAGACGAGATGAAGGGCTTTGTGGCATTGCAGATAGAGATGGGAGTAGACTGGCGATATAATTTCAGGGAGCATTGGTCCAAACGTACTTTGTCACCTGGTGGCTTATGTTATGCCGTGTGATAGGTATGTGCTGCTGCAAAGCTTCATTCACTTCTGTGATAACCAGAAGCAAATCCCAAGGGGTGAACCAGGCTATAACCCCATGTATAAAGTCCAGCCCCTGCTTGAAATAGTGGAGCCAACATATAAACAATTTTATCAGCCTGGCCGTGATTTGTCTGTGGATGAATCAATGATAAAATATAAGGGACGGCTTTTTTTCCGCCAATATATGCCAGACAAGCCCACAAAGTATGGCATAAAGGATTTTGTACTGGCAGAAGCAAACACTGGTTTCGGCCTGAAAGTAATTACTTATACTGGAAAGCATTCCTTTCAAAGAGAGAACTGTCCCTTGACAAGTCAGGTTGTGCTGGAGCTGCTTCAGGGCTATGAACATTTGGGTCATGTTGTGTACATGGACAATTTTTATACATCACCAGAATTGTTCATGGAGCTACAGAGCAGGGGAATTGGAGCTTGTGGCACAGTGAGGGTGAACAGGAGACACATGCCTTTACAGTTGAAGCCAGACAGGCTGAAGATGAAAAGAGGTGACAATCCTGATTTCATGCGGGCAGATAAGTTGGTGGCATTGGCATGGCATGATGTCAAACGGGTGACTTGTCTTACTACAGTTCACACCAACAATTTATGTGAGAAAGTAATTCGTTCAAAGGGAAACCCAGAAGGTAGGAAGCTGGACAAGCTCGTTGCACTTGAGGAGTACAATTGTAAAATGGCTGGAGTTGATTGACTGGATCAGATTCTGGGGTCATATGCTTACGGCCATAAGTCCACCAAGTGGTACCACACTGTGTACCATCGCATGCGTGAGATTGCACTCACAAATGGATATATATTATTCAAGCAGGCAAATAGTGACAGCACTATGACTGTGGCAGATTTCCGCAAGAAGGTGGTTTACAGGTTGCTGGCAGATTATGTTGGACTGCCTTTGGCAAAGCGAGGAAGGCCAGCACAAAGAGCAGTGCCAGACAGGCTGACTGAGCGCCACTTTTCTGCAACATATGAGGACAAAAAGTACAAGCCTGACTGTGTTGTGTGCAGCAACAGACAACTGAAAAAGAGGCATCAGTGCAACACGTATTGTAAGCAGTGCAACGTGGCAATGCATGCAATTGGCTGCTTTGAGTGTTATCATACTTTGCAGGACTTTGCTTTGTAACATGTACAGTATGTAAAATAATAATATGTTAAATTATACAGTATGCAGGCTCATACAAAATGCAAAACAGTTATATTAGTCAAAAATAAATATTTTTTGTTGATTTGATATGTTAAACAATTGTTTTGTGTTCTTTTTTTAAAAAGGGTTAGTTTTTGGAAAAATATTCGGCCCTGGGAGAAAAGAAACAAAAAAAAAATTAGCCCTAAATTTGGGAAGGTGTGGGCAAGTCCGTCGTTATGTCATTATCAATTAAGCAGATAAAAGGCCTGGAGTTGGTTTGAGGTGTGGTGCTTGCATGTGGAAGATTTTGCTGTGAACAGAATAAATTCAGTCAAAGGAGCTCTCCATGCAGGTGAAAGAAGCCATCCTTAAGCTGCGAAAACAGAAAAAACCCATCCGAGAAATTGCTACAATATTACGAGTGGCAAAATCTACAGTTTGGTACATCCTGAGAAAGAAAGCAAGCACTGGTGAACTCTGCAACGCAAAAAGACCTGGACGTCCACAGAAGACAACAGTTGTGGATGATCGCAGAATCATTTCCATGGTGAAGAGAAACCCCTTCACAATAGCCAACCAAGTGAACAACACTCTCCAGGGGGTAGGCGTATCGATATTCAAGTCTACCATAAAGAGAAGACTGCATGAAAATAAATACAGAGGGTGCACTGCAAGGTGCAAGCCACTCATAAGCCTCAAGAATAGAAAGGCTAGATTGGACTTTGCTAAAGAACATCTAAAAAAGCCTGCACAGTTCTGGAAAAACATTCTTTGGACAGATGAAACCAAGATCAACCTCTACCAGAATGATGGCAAGAAAAAAGTATGGAGAAGGCATGAAACAGCTCATTATCCAAAGCATACCACATCATCTGTAAAACACGGTGGAGGCAGTGTGATGGCTTGGGCGTGCATGGCTGCCAGTGGCACTGGGACACTAGTGTTTACTGATGATGTGACACAGGACAGAAGCAGCCGAATTAATTCTGAGGTGTTCAGAGACATACTGTCTGCTCAAATCCAGCTAAATGCAGTCAAATTGATTGGGCAGTGTTTCATGATACAGATGGACAATGACCCAAAACATTCAGCCAAAGCAACCCAGGAGTTTATTAAAGCAAAGAAGTGGAAAATTCTTGAATGGCCAAGTCAGTCACCTGATCTTAACCCAATTGAGCATGCATTTCACTTGTTGAAGACTAAACTTCAGACAGAAAGGCCCACAAACAAACAGCAATTGACAGCCGCTGCAGTAAAGGCCTGGCAGAGCATTAAAAAGGAGGAAACCCAGCATCTGGTGATGTCCATGAGTTCAAGACTTCAGGCTGTCATTGCCAGCAAAGGGTTTTCAACCAAGTATTAGAAATGAACATTTTATTTCCAGTTATTTAATTTGTCCAATTACTTTTGAGCCCCTGAAATGAAGGGATTGTGTTTAAAAAAAATGCTTTAGTTGCCTCACATTTTTATGCAATCATTTTGTTCACCCCACTGAATTAAAGCTGAAAGTCTGCACTTCAACTGCATCTGAGTTGTTTCATTTAAAATTCATTGTGGTAATGTACAAAACCAAAATTAGAAAAAAGTTGTCTCTATCCAAATATTTATGGACCTAACTGTATATTATATATACAGACAGAATTATGGCAAGGCACAGATCTGGCCAAGGTTACAAAAAAATTTCTGCTGCACTTAAGGTTCCCAAGAGCACAGTGGCCTCCATAATCCTTAAATGGAAGACGTTTGGGACGACCAGAACCCTTCCTAGAGCTGGCTGTCCGGCCAAGCTGAGCTACCGGGGGAGAAGAGCCTTGGTGAGAGAGGTAAAGAAGAACCCAAAGATCACTTTGGCTGAGCTCCAGAGATGCAGTCAGGAGATGGGAGAAAGTTGTAGAAAGTCAACCATCACTGCAGCCCTCCACCAGTCAGGGCTTTATGGCAGAGTGGCCTGTCAAAGCCTCTCCTCAGTGCAAGAGACATGACAGCCCGCATGGAGTTTGCTAAAAGACACCTGAAGGACTCTGAGATGGTGAGAAATAAGATTCTCTGGTCTGATGAGACCAAGATAGAATTTTTTGGCCTCAATTCTAAGCGGTATGTGTGGAGACAACCAGGCACTACTCATCACTTGTCCAATACAGTCCCCACAGTGAAGCATGGCGGTGGCAGCATCATGCTGTGGGGGTGTTTTTCAGCTGCAGGGACAGGACGACTGGTTGCAATCGAGGGAAAGATGAATGCGGCCAAGTACAGGGATATCCTGGACAAAAACCTTCTCCAGAGTGCTAAGGACCTCAGACTGGGCCGAAGGTTTACCTTCCAACAAGACAATGACCCTAGGCACACAGCTAAAATAACGAAGGAGTGGCTTCACAACAACTCTGTGACTGTTCTTGAATGGCCCAGCCAGAGCCCTGACTTAAACCCAATTGAGCATCTCTGGAGAGACCTAAAAATGGCTGTCCACCAACGTTTACCATCCAACCTGACAAAACTGGAGAGGATCTGCAAGGAGGAATGGCAGAGGATCCCCAAATCCAGGTGTGAAAAACTTGTTGCATCTTTCCCAAGAAGACTCATGGCTGTATTAGCTCAAAAGGGTGCTTCTACTAAATACTGAGCAAAGGGTCTGAATACTTAGGACCATGTGATATTTCAGTTTTTCTTTTTTAATAAATTTGCAACAATTTCAAAAATTCCTTTTTTTTGTCTGTCAATATGGGGTGCGGTGTGTACATTAATGAGGAAAAAAATTAATTTAAATGATTTTAGCAAATGGCTGCAATATAACAAAGTGAAAAATTGAAGGGGGTCTGAATACTTTCCGTACCCACTGTATATATTATATATACATAACACATACATATACACACACACACAATATATATATTTTGCTGTCAAGTTACAGGAGAGCACAGAGAAGAGATTCTTTGCAAAAATTGACTGTATATCCTATTGCCATCACACCTTTCTAACACTATGAACTGAAATTAAAAAATACCACAATTACCTGTTTTTGAAATATATGGTGTTGGGAAATTGCACAGACTGTGACAGAAGAGGTTGTGGTACCTGGATGGGGGTGGTACCCAGCCGGGATGCCCGAGAAGACTGGAGGAGGGCTTGTGCCTCCTCCAGACCTCGAGGGGGCGACCGCCCTGGGGGCCATAGGTACAGAGCTGGGAAGCTCGACCCTGTAGGGGCCCGTGGTCACCGCCAGGGGGCACCCCAATACCAGTAGGACCCTGGACCTCGGCACTTCCAAGTGCTGGGGGGACAGAAGAGGGGACACCCGGAGGGCTTCCGGGGATACAGCCGGCAGTTCCGCCACACTGGGGCGTGTTGGTGGGAGATTGCCGGGGACACACCTGGAGCACATCCGGGTGCTTATTTAAAGGGGCCGCTTCCCTTCAGAGGATGACTTGAGTCGGGTGGAAGGAGGACAAGGTCTCTGGAGGAGTCTGCCTGTCTGTGTCCGGGTCATATTCCACAAGGTTTATAAAGCTAAGAAGTCAACTGAAAGAATGGGATCACTCAAAGATTGAAAAGCCAAATCCTAATTGCGTCAGAGAATCTTTAAGTGCTTTCAAGTAAATAAACCTTGAAATGATAGGTGAGGAAAGTGATGTGTTCAAAAGCTGTATGAAATGTTATCTGATGTGGGGTTAAAATACAGCTAAAATGTGATGAAAAAAGATGAGATATATGTATAGCCACTGCTACACTGAAATACTATAGAGGAAGTAATGTGTTTGATAGAGAGAGAACAAATTTTAAATGTTATACTTTTTCCTTAGAAAATCACAGTACTTAACAATACAGAGATTAAATTTTTGAAAGAGCATGGTGAAATTCCTGTTTAACTGTCTATACGGAGTTTGTGTGTTGAACCTCTTTCAGCACAGACGTTCCTCCCGTTGCCTCCAGCATTTCACTCATGTGCATGTTATATTAACTGCGAGCTCCAAACTTGCAAAGCATGAGTGAATATAAGTGTGTGTGCATTTTGTGTGACAGACTGGCATTCTGCTCAGGGCTGGTTCTTACTTAATAACTCATGATAACTATAATAAGAGTCTGACTCTGCAAAACCCTAAAACTGAACAAAGTTGGGGCAGAAAAATGGTAAGTGAATGGTGTTTCATATGCGGTTGTGTCTGAAAACACTGGGATAAAAATCTACTATATGATGTAAATATTAAAATTTGTCAAAGCAGGGCAATAGGATCCATCTGATCAATTGTGCCTTTCACCATTGACTAAACATGGTATTTCTTAAAAAAAAAATTTGAGCAAAAGGGTTTTATATGGTTCAAAGATATAAAGCAGTACAATACTGAGTGGGCTTGAAAAACCACAAAGTCACTCTTGATGTAGGCTTGGTTAAAACAGATGATAAAAAAGTGTACACTAATAAAAATAACTGTAGTGTTAGTACCAAGGTGAGCCAAAAAGAAGTGTCACATTTCAAACGTTGATTCTACAAAACTGCTACAAGATAATATATATTTCATTAAGACACAAGAGAGGGTATACAAACTTTTGAGGTTGGTGTGTGTATACCTTCGATATTCCCACAAGAAGAAATCACAAGGAGCGAGATCAGGCGAAAGTGAAGGCCACCCGACATTGCTGCGCAGGGATATCAGCTTCCCCGGAAATATATCCTGCAAACTTGCATGGATCTCCACACCGTATGGGCATCAACAACATTCATTTCTTCTAGTTGAGGTCACAAAAAGTTCTCTAGCATTTTAATGTAACTTTCTGAAGTGACGGTGACTGTTGCAACACCCTCAAAAAAGTAAGGGCCTATAATGCCAAATTCTGCAACACTGCACCAAACTGTAATATGCTCACTGTGCAGGGGTCTCTGATGAAGTTCATGAGGGTTGGTTTCAGCCCAATAGCGAAAGTTTTGCTCATTTATGAAAACATTAAAATGGAAATGTGCCTCGTTGCTGCACATGATGATGACATCTTCAACGGTTTGCAGAATGTTCACATGTTCACACACAATTCTCTACAGCTCTCAGTCTCTTTCAGTGAGTTTCTGCACTACAGTCATTTTGTATTGATGGAAATTAAGGTCCTCATGCAAAAATCCTCATCAAGACGTGTTGGAAGTGCCTAAGGCAGAAGCATGTTTGCGTGATGAACATCTAGGAGACTGCAAAATTGATGCCCTTACACCTTGGATGTTTTCAGGTATCCGTACAGTCCAAAGACTGCCTGGAGATTTTCTGTTCAATGTTGTACCCATCTGTCTAAATTTACCCACCCACTGAAGAATTGTTTTCCAATTAGGGACGTCACCATTAGGAGAAATGCTGAAGTGTGTTTGGAAGGCGTGTTGCATAGTGATGATGAATTAGTTGTTTTTGAAGAATGCTTCAACAGTGAAAGTACGGTGCGCACTTGACCAAGGCATGTTGCCGACTGAAAACTACAAGGAACCACCTATCAAAGGACCCCCACCCCAATCCACTTGGCTGCCTTTAACTCGCGCAATGAACTTGAGAAATGATGCACTTCATTTTGGCTCACCTTGTATATAAAAGAATAAAGAAAAGGACTGGTTGAGTTAAGGCATCTGGAATAGCAAGAATATCTATGTAACGTTGACAGAAGGGTGGGTAGTTTATATAAATTTAACTGAACAGGGCATGTAAAGCAAGGATGAGAAGAAGTTAATTTGGGGCAAATGGCAGTCAAATTTCTTAACAAATCTGCTGAAACGAGGTTAGCAATTTACAACATTTTATAGATTGCACAAAACAAGGACACAGTTTATTACAGAGCCTACTGACTTTACTGGGGTCAACAATTAACCTAATACTTGTGTTTGTAGGATGTGGGAGGAAAAAAAATCAGACAAAGGGATAACATGCATATTCCCAACAGACATACATAAAATAAATCTTACCTTGCAGACACGGGCTATCCTTGAGACAATGGTGTTATCAAAAAAGTCAAATTCCTTTCCAGTTTCACTGAAAAAGAAGTATATTTTGTCATCATCTCCAACTGGATTCCCTAAAGGTAGGCTCTCCTGAATATATGCTGCTCCCACAAAAGAAGGATCTGTTTTTTTTAAAAAAAAAAAACACCTTTAGTGTACATTTAATATTTCTACACTTAATGTTTTGGTTTTTACTCCCTAATTTTTTACACTTTTGTTTTCTTTAATAAATTTCATGTTTACTGTGTACACATTGATCTCATACTCATTTTAGGACACTACAAAGGTACTCTTAATCAGATAAAGATGTACATTATATTAAAAATATCTTTAATAAATATTAATGTTCCAATTTTTACTCGCACATGAAGATCTGAAATTATAAGATACAATGTGTTTTAATTATATCAGATATTTTATAAACAACAGCTGCATCTGAAATAAGGCTTGGATGCCTAAATAGTTCTTTATGAGAAGATTCAAATGCAAACTGCCTACTTGTAAAATGCAATTTAGATGGCTAGACAAAGTTTAAATCACATGAAATATTAATATATGTTAAAAATGTAATTCATAAAAACAGAAATAATAAAATGAAATTCATAATTTTTCTTAAAAACACATAGAAAAATGACTTAGAAACTTAGATAATATAATGTCTTAGATACATTTCCAGTAATACACCAAATAATTCTAAAATGTCAAGCAACAAGGTGTGCCAATAAATGGTGTTCAGAAATGAGAGAACAGTATCATACTGATAAGCATGAGAACATATAAAGGAGTAATTTAAGCAGCTTAGAGGACTGCATTTCCATACTGACACCATATCAAAGGAAAACTTACTAGAGGTGCACCAGCATGACTTTTATGGTCAACCTCTATGTTATGTTTGACAGAAAATCAGTCTATTCTGAATTCAGATCAATTTTAGTAGGCTACAGTTTAGCATTTAATATAATGATTAAAACACTGAAAACATTTCAGAGTCCAAGATTAGCAAACTCTAATTGGCAATTTTCCAAACATCCATTTTTCTGCTTGCTTAATGCAGTTCATTACTGAAGGATGCCACAGCTTATCCTTTGCAAAACAACTACAGTATGTCAATAAAATGTTGGATGCATTGCTTATTTCATTTTAGCCAATTTTATTATGCACATGCCATCATTTACTATTTGAACCCAATTTAAGTCTAATATAGTGAGATGTTCACTTTCATGAATTTGCTTTCAGCCACATTCAGATGCTAGCTTTTGCATTTTCAAATGGCAAACTGAAAAGGCCACAGTAGACGATCACACAAGGTATCCATTTCCAGTTAAATCAATTTGGATGCTTCTCTGTTTGCCACTTTAAAAATTGTATTTTTTGCTTTCAAACTGCTAATTTGTAAAGCATACTTTTGTTGTTCATGTATGGAGAACACTAAGGACAACTGTAAAGAAGCAGCAATGAACTGCAAACTGCTTTTAAAGCAGCTGCACCGTTCGTCGTAAAGCATGAAATATCATTTAACTACTGCTTATCACAAAATAAAAACAAACAAACTGAAAGAGACAAAATCAACATCTTGCTGTAAGTCATTTCACATTTATCTGCATTGCTGTGACTAACGGCATGGAGGGAAGGTGGTGAGTAAAAAGAGTACACACACAGCTCCATACATAAAAATATGGATAATTCATGCTGCACATATTACACAGTGTTAATGTACTGTTTTCAGATGTACATTCTAGCTAGCCTCCTACCATTTAACTTATCCTTAACTCTACTAATAAAAAGAGCACAGTAGCACAATAGGAAGCCTCAAAAAGACATGCCACTGCTTTCTGCACCTCAGTTGTAAAGTAATGTACAAATACAGTATTAAGACCCTCTTGCAATACTTTGCTCATTCTGACCACCAAAATCAAAACATTGGGTGCCTCAGTATGAGGTAGGCTTGTACTATTTGTCCCAAATTGCCAAAACAGTAGCTGATTCCCAATTTCATTCAAGGAAAGGAAACACATGCCTGACACTGCTCTCATGACACTTGATTGGCACACAGTAAACTTTACTGTCTTCCTTAAAATGAAGGTGTAAAACGATAATACGGTATCTGCCCTTAAATGACAAAATAACAGTAAAAAAAATACAATAGCTGAACAAATAATATCTTAACTTGGAAATGGCACAGGAAAGCTAATAATAACTAAAAAAACATAAATATTAGATGCAGGCTAAAATGAAAGATTTCCTTTTTTATTCTGCCCGCTGTAGCATACGGTGGTGTAAGAATAGGAACGGAAAACCGTGATAAAGGAATTCAGAAATCAAGAAGAAATAAATACTTCTTGAAAGACTCAGTGTGCGTGTAGAATTCCCGGCCAAGCAGGATTACATGTGAAAGTGATAAATAAATCAGGCTTTCCGAATTTACGTACTATGGCCATGGCATCCTGATAGTTTTGTTGCATGTATCTTGGACTTCCTGGAAATGTGGACGGTAATATGATCATTTTGCCTACACGTACGTTGTTATTTTCAGCGTTTGCTTGCTTGTAGTGCGTCTGATAGTTCCACGACCAGATCTTGTTGATGTAATCTGAGATAGTTGAGACACGCGCCCTCTGTTTTAACATACGCATTTACGACGTACTGTTGGAATAGTTTGCCGCTGGAGTGCAAAATACTAAATGTATTCCTCATTGCTAATCTGTACGCATAAAATTGGCATTAAGTAAGCCTTATTCGCTTGGCGATTCTTTTATCGGGAACATGTTTAAATCTTTGTGCCAGCCAATGTCTCCGCAAGGGAATAAAAGTGGGTAAACCATAGGATCGCAATTCATATTGAGCGTGGAAATCTGTTTACAGGAGTTGCCTATGGGATAGATGCAAATGTCCTTTTCGGCAGTTGTTTTGCCATCTTCTCCGACGAAAATTCCTGCAACATCGGTGTGACATGTCGGGGCTTTGTATCGTCATAAATCCTGCCTAGGGTTTTCCTTGAAAACCATTCGTACAGATGCTGTTGGATTGGACTGAGCGATTACATGCATGTGTTTGTATGATTTAGCGAAGGGGTTGATGGTTCTGAGCATGAAATCTAGCTGGAGAAGTACATTTTCGCCACATGCAGAGTTTGCTTTATTTTGTAAGCGTACTTCAGTAGCTTGCGCTGTGTCAAAAACATACAACTGTCCATATCCTGGAGAGGTAGAAGTGTTAGCGTATAGTGGAGAGATTTGGTGATAAATTTGCCTGTGTATTTTAAAACAGTATGGTACATGGCCAAGAGGTTGAGTTATCTGTGCTCCCATGGAAGCAAACGCTAGAAAAGAGTTGTAGTCTCGAACGTGTTCACGATAATTTTTAGCTTCTGATGTTTGCTGTGTAAGAAGCTGTTGTAAAGACACAGGTGGCTCCCGCAAAGGTGGTAAAGCTACTTTACCGTTGTGGCAGCACCTCGAGTATTTGTTGGATGTATTACGCTCAGCAGGCCAGTATAGTGCATGACATGGAAGAGGACGAATAGGAATCAAGAAATGCCGTGTTGGCTGCGTCTGGGTGGGACTGGTTTTGAAGAGGAGCTGCAGGTAGCGTGGGGAAGGGTTTGGAAGAGGACGAATTGGAGTCGAGAAATGCCGTGTCGGCTGCGTGTGGGCGGGACCGGTTTTGAAGTGGAAGCAGGACGAACCACAAGAGAAATATTTATAAGAGATTCTTGTTTGTGAATAATGATGGATAATCATGAGTGCGGGTACTAATTAGTGACACAAACAAATCTGGCATCACATTGGCCTCTAATGGAGTTCAAAAAATTGTATCGGTATAATGCCTGATATCAAGATTATTTTGCACATGCTAGACCTTCATGATGACACATTAAGTACTGTACATGCTACAAAACAAAGAGTAAACACTATGTGGTTTGCTGGTTTATTATTTCCATCATGAGTGAAGACAACAACAAAATGGTAGCATAAAACACTTGTTCTATTTAGCCGAGTTAAGATAAATAATAATACAAATTTTATTATTCATCATCTAAATGAGCACCATCTTGAAAAGGACACTACCTAGTTCAAAGCTAAAGAAAAAAAAAATCTGGATCGTCTGCACCATAGTTTGCTGCTCTTTGGTCAGCTGTGTCATTATTTGAAAAACATAATTTAGTCAAAATGGCCGGGTTGGAAAATGGATGGATGGATGGCCAAAAGGCAAAATTCATTACTCTAATATTTATGTCTGCAAAACACCACTAAGAAATAAAACTAAGAGTTAGTGTGGAAATTGTGAACTTGTGTTCACAGCCAACACCAACCTGGGATCTATTAACACTAGAATTACCAAAGCTTACGAGAAAACTTGTAAATCCGGCCCACCTTAAATCCACTCACACGTCTCCATTCAGTGTCTTTTGTCTTGTAAATGTGTCGATAATCCCAAGCAGCCTGCTATACTATCCCCTCCACCGCCGGAGAATCTGCAAAAACCTCTCCCAACTGAAGCCTCGTTTATGAGGGAGTCAGGTACCTAGGCTAAAAAATATATCGTTATTCGGAACACATGCATTTCACGTGTGTTCCGTGTCTACAAAGATCTGTGTAAGTGTAGGATGACAGGAAATGTTGAACACATACCTAAAAGACAAACTTTTTCCATGTTTTAGTACAAACAACAAAAGACTGAAGTCCAAATATCAAATAAGCATTTCCACAAAAGATACTGTAAGACACCAATGTTCCTCCGGATATCAAGAGTGAGCCTGATATGGCCGTGCAATATGTAACACAGAGAATGGAAAAGGCAGTTGCCATCTCCGGGCATGGAAACCACTCGGTAAGTGACAGTTCTTTGATCGATGGTGATCACCTCGATAGAAATATTAATGGGAATACGGTTGAAACGATAAAGGAAATGGGTACCTGAACAATGTAAACTAAGTCTAAAACACCTACACAATAACTATAATCGTAATAAATGAACAATGAAACAGCGGAGAAGCCGTGGATTAAATAAAAAGGCTGCAGTTATCAGTAGGGAGACGTGAAAAGCAAGGAAGGGAATGAAGAGACCGGAGCGATGGACGGCCTTATAAAGGCAGGCAGCCAACTACGTGGGAGGCATGGGGATGGAGGACCCAACGCTGCCTCACACGGCGACTGAGCTGCAGGCTATGGACGTATATATGTACATAAGTAGGATTCAGTTAGCATTGGGAACCCGCGTACCAAATTTCTTGAAGATGGGCCTATAAGTAACAAAGACCGTTGGAAAGTTCAATATGGCGGCCGACAGTGGCGTCATACCACCGAAATAAGTACGTACATCAGTTTCGGTTAGCGCAGGGAAGCCGCCTACCAAATTTTGTGAAGATGGGGGCATAAATAAGAAAGTTTAACATGGCGGACGTTGTCGACCATTATGACCGTTACATGTAGAATTTCAAAATAAAACCTGCTTAACTTTTGTAACTAAGTTGTAAGGAATGAGCCTGCCAAATTTCAGCCTTCTACCTACACGGGAAGTTGGAGAATTAGTGATGAGTGAGTCAGTGAGGGCTTTGCCTTTTATTAGTATAGATAGTAAAAATAAGAACAGCTCACTACTCAAAAAGTTTATTTTGGGACACGTTAAGACTCGAACCCAGGACCTCTTGAATATGAGTCAGCAGCTCTAACCGCTATACGCCAACCAAGAAGTCAGGATAACCAGCAACACTAACCTGATTTCTTTTTCTTCGGTTACAGTCTTGTATGTTTTGTGAAAGTGCTTATTTGATATAAGGACTTCAGTCTTCACACATTATACATTTCATGTCTACATTTTGTCATTAGTACTAAAACATGGAAAAAGTTTGTCTTTTAGGTATGTGTTCAACATTTCCTGACATCCTACACTTGCACAGATCTTTGTAGATACGGAACACGTGTGAAATGCATGTGTTCCGAATAACGAAGCTCATAAGCAGATTTACAAGACAAAAGACGCTGAATGGAGATGTGTCAGTGGATTTAAGGTGGGCGGGATTTACGAGTTTTCTCGTAAGCTTTGGTAGTTCTAGTGTTAAAAGTAAATAATTTGTGAGTAGCAAAACACAAGACACAGAAAATACAATGACAAATGGTAAACTATTACACTGCAACAAAACTGAACATTGAAAGTATACATTGTCAGCACTATACATCATTAACAGAACATATGCCCTGCTCCATAAGCACCTACATACAAACAGAACAAGTCAGATTTTACTTAATTAAAATTACCTTGGAGCCAGTTCAAAGAGTTCTCAGTTTTTAAGTGAGTCCCATTACCAAGACTCTTATAAATTGTGGGTTCATTTCCTTGAAAGTTACTGACAGTTCCTGCATACAATTCTCCATCTAAAATTGAACAAAAACAAATGAAGACAACAGGCTTTGACTAGAGTTCAGAATATAGTAGACTGAAGATAAAAGACTATTAAATCAGAAGATGATTTTTACATAAGTTTATCTTCATTTCTTTCCATATAAGCTGTGGGTGGCAGTAACACAACTAAAAGTTAGCATTGCCTATAAGTCAATCATCAAAATTGCCAGGTAATAACTCCAATTTCCCCATCCATTTTGTAAACCAAATTTTTTAAGTACAGTATTCTCAAAGGACTGAAACATATCCCAGAAGCAATTTTTGCATCCTGGTGCACAGTAATTAGTTCCTTACAGAATACACTCACACAAATACTTATTTCCATTAATTCATTTTGGATGCTGTCCATGGCAATTCCGCTCACTGCACACCACATCATTGTGTGAATAAAGCAACAGATCTAAAAGCACAAAAATATGGAACACCAGAAATTCACCCAGGACTCTGTCTAAACCGAATACGTGCAATTCTATTTAACAGAGGTGGTGAATGTTTATTTTCTTACCAACAATGATAGCAGAAGACTTGTATTCTGGATCAAATGGACATCGGCTCCGGCCCTCCTCAGTCACAATGCCCTCTGCATTTTTTACTAAGCTGAAATCTGAAATTTTCTGTAAAGGGTTAAGAAAGAAACTTTGTTAGCTCCTATTACCTAGTTTTCAATATACTTATGATAGGTAAGAAGCAGTTATGTCAACAAATAATGCAATCAAAAATTAAAGGAAACAATAAAAACTGAAATATCTTGGTGTGAGGCCAACTTTACATACTAAGTGAGTGGCATGGAGGAAAATTTTAGAAACACCATTAAAACATATAAAACCTGGGAATGAAAAGGTAATGTTAACTGAAGTGGGAGACTGATAATCTTTACTAATTGCATTATCATTGCCTGAAAATTATCCATATAAATAATGTCAAAATGCTCTTAGAAAATAACCTCCAATCTCAAAGAAATAAATCATTACCTGGAAGAAAATTACCTGTATATAAAAAGAATCAAGTCTTATTTCTGACCAGTCCCTGAACAGATGTACTTACAATATATGTGCAGATGGGGCTGAACGCATAGGTCCCACATGCAAATAAGTGAGTACTATTGAGTTGCAGGAAGACTTTGACATAATTGAAGCAGTCGGTCTGAAAAGAGAAGCATCATTTTTAAAGTTAATCTCAAAACATTCTTATGATAAGACTACTAATTAGTTGTTAAGTATGTCTTCAGGATGAAGTCAGAAACTAAGATACTGAAACAGAAAAGTGCTAACAAAAGTAAAATGCCTCTGACTACTTCCTCTCACACAGAACAGAATATGGCTCACTTTAACATCAATGTTTGGTTTTAATAAAATAAACTAATCTTTGTTTTTTAGCTGTTTGAGCTGTTAAAGTTCTTGCCAATGGTTCAAAAACATGGTCCGCAAGACACATGCATTTAGGCACCAAGTGACAGTTTGGTAATTTGTAGGAGGACACTTCAGAGACGTTTTTTCCTGTTCTGATTTGTTTGCTGATAAAGTGAGAATTTATACAGTTATTTTCTATCTATCTATCTTGTAAAGTTTGCTATCCTATTCTATCGTGTTACCTTCTTATCTTTCCTTTATATAATCACTTGACATTTTGGGGATAGTGCAAGATGAGTTAAAGGAGAAGGAAGTAGTTTGCTCTCATACAAGTTTATTTTTCTTTGCTGTGCTGTATCAGTTTTTTTATGCCCATATTTCCTCTCACTTCAAGTCTTATTGATCCCACATAATCAAATTAAAGATTGTTTCTTGGAACATAAACAGCCTCAAATCCCCTCATCGCGGAGCGTGCTGTTTACATATTGTGCATCAAAGCAAAATTGATACTAGCTTTCTACTGGAAACTCATTTGAAAAAATCAGATTTGGGAAGATATACATCTAGACACAATTAAACATATGGCTTGGCTATTTTGATAAATCATAAAACTTCACTAAAAAAAAAAAAAAGAATCAAAAGTCTAAGGATCTGTATCCTTTCCCTATATTTAATTCTTCTTTACCAGCGATACTGCTTAATGGGTCTAGTTTTCAGCTGTGTATCAGAGTTGATGCCAATGCAGGAGAGGTCTTATACAATGAGTGTTTCAGTTCACTCAATCCTACCTCTATACAGTATACTTTTTCTCTAGCCATCATATGGATATATACAGTATATGAATAAAGGTTTGTATTAATTCTCCTGATAGCTAACTCACAAGCTAGGAAACACAATCAGGTAAATGAGTTTAAATACATTAACAGTAAAACTTGAAAAAGAAAACAAAACATCTCAACAGAGGCAAACTAAAATATATCAAGTATTGCTTAATATAATCATTTAAAATATTTTCTCCAGCAACCCGAGTAGATCTTATATAATACAGATAGCATTATCTATCAAACAGTCTTCAGTTTTGTTCTCTCATGTTCAGTCAATGCTCACCTGCAGGTTTCTTCCTTTAAAGCTGCACTGTTTTCGTTTATTATCAGGGGCGCTCCATGTCAGCTGGAATGAAGAATACAACTTAAAACACTTATCATCATGAATGTTTTCATTTTGGGCTGAAGCCCAGAGTGGCTTAACTGACAGGAAAGTAGAGCAGAAGATCCCACTTTGAAATACCAGTCTAAAGTCAAAGAGATGCATCTCTGTCTAATGGTTACAGTTACTGAATCTGTATTACAGTAATTTCATAATTTAAAGTATACATTGTCATAATGCACACTGTTGGATGGTACCATCAAGCCTCTGAAACAGACCTCCAGGAAAAAAAAGATACTTAAAGAAAAACAGCTAAAAAGACAACATTTAAATAAATGTCTATAGGCTCAGGACATGACTGGTAAATACAGACTGGGCCATACTGACTGAAATGGTCAACTTTTTGGGAAAAAAGATGAAACGTTTTGGAGTTAAAAAATGCACACACTTACATTTCTGTTCAGTTTGCTGTTCCCAAAATTGGAGACATTCAAAGCAAACAGGGATTCTCTTGCACCAACATACAGAACTGATTTATCTTCATTTAAAAGCAAAGTGGAATAATTAAAAACACCCTCTGCAGAAAACAGTTTAACAGGCCGATCTTCTGCCTCTGCAAGAAAGAAAAAAGCAAACAATAATCAAAGATCATTTTTATATTAGTTAATTATAAATGCATACTACACATTTAAAAAAAATGAAGCTTATATAACTAACTAGCAAAATACCCGCGCTTCGCAGCGGAGAAGTAGTGTGTTAAAGAGGTTATGTAAACATATATATACATAAACATATATACTTATATACATATCTACATATACACATATCTACATATATATATATATATATACATATAGACATCCACATATATATACATATATCAACATATATATACACATACATATACACACATACATACATACACACACACACACATATATATATATATATATATATATATATATATATATATATATATATATAAATATATATACTGTATATACACATACAGACACATATATATATATATATATATATATATATATATATGTATAGCAAAATACCCACGGTTTGCAGCGGAGAAGTAGTGTGTTAAAGAGGTTATGAAAAAAAAAAAAGGAAACATTTTAAAAATAACGTAACATGATTGTCAATGTAATTGTGTTGTCATTGTTATGAGTGTTGCTGTCTTTTATATATATAATATACACAGACACACACACATAAACATATATATACATATAGATATATATATATACATATCTACATATACACATATCTACATATACATACGTATATACACATATACACATCCACATAAACATATATATACATATACAAATTTACATATCTACATATATATATATATATATATATATATATATATATATAGACATACATATATACATACATACATTCACATATATATATATATATATATATATATATATATATATATATATACTGTATATATAGATATGTACTTAGTGGCTCCTGTATTTAGGATATAGCAGGTTGGATAATGGACGGATGGACATTTGTATGCATAGCCCCATTTGCCCGTTTTCGTTTTTTTTTCTTTCTTCAGTAATATTTCAGCAAACCCGGAGCTTGTCAGTTCAAATCCTGGTACTGACACCACTGTGTGACCCTGAGGAAGTCACTTCACCTGCATGTTGTGCAAAAAACAAAAGTAATGTAACAAATTGTACCTCAGATGTTGTAAGTTGGTGGAATAAAGGCATAAGTAAAATAGATAAACATGTATTATACACATAGGAACTATTCATTTATTTTCAGTTAAGTCATCTGCAGCACACTTTTATAAATGAGGGTTTCTGATTTTTAGATAGTGCAAACTGTTTCTTCTTTATTGACGTTTTGTCTTGGAGAGCTTTTTTCATTTTATTGAAAATGAAAGCAGCAGCTGCCAAAATATGTAGGTTTTTTATTAATTTTTCAACATTGTGTAAAATAAATGTATAAAGTAACATAAAAAGTTTAAATACTGGTTATTCTTTTACACTAAAATATTACTACAAAGATAGAAAAAAAGTAAAATGGATATGTTCTTTTTCTTTAAGGAGATTAAATATTACTGAAGAAAGAAAAAAAAAATTAAACAGCCAAATGGGGCTATGCATACGAACTTAAAAGGTTTAAATAAAACAGAAATATATATTTTATTTTTACTTGCTTAACTTGTGGAGGGTGTATCCTGTAGCAAAGCCCTAACTTTTTTCGTGAAAGCACGTTTCAGTCAATAAGTGTTAAAAAAACGTGTAAAGATATTGACAATAAGCTAAGTCATCTGCAGCAAAGTTTTATAAATGAGGGTTTCTCCTTTTTAGACAATAAGCTACGCAAACCCAGGAAGACATGGAATCGTTTAAATCAAGTATCATTACATGTTCCTTTCTTAAGAGAAGTAAGGCAGTACTTATAAGCTTACATATTTATATATAGACATACATATATATATATATCTATATCCGAAGCCGTGCAAGCACACTCTTTTGAGAATGCAACGTATAGTTGTACAGAAGAAAAGCAATCTTGCCTGAAATGAATGGCAACCTTTTGTAGGTCTATGAAGTTAATTTAAACTTTAGGTTTACGCGGTGCTTTCTTTCCGAAGTACCTGCACTCATGAATATGTCTGTATGTGTCAGTCGGTGAAATCCACGCGCTTCGCACCGGCGAAGTACCGCTTTTAAATTTTTATTAAGAAGAAAATAAAACGTTTTTAAATTGAGGGAAAATATACTAATAACAGTTTGTTAAGGATCAGTTTTTTTGTGAAGCTGCCTTTACTCGAGTGATCACTTCGAGCTGACTTGGTGGCCAAGTGTAAGCGTTACCTGGAAGTAAGCACCCATACAATCAGATTGTGAATCAGACTACGAATGCCGTGAATGTAATTACACACTCACTGCACTTGCTTACGGTAATCGAACCTCGGACGTCAGCGCTAGAGGGGCTTAGCAGCGGTGAAGTATTGGTTTTAAATTTTAATTAAGAACAAAAGAAAACCTCAGAGGTTCAATTCCCGAAAGGGAGTGAAGTGAGTGTCCGGCTACCTACCAGGTAAAGCTTATGGTCGGACAGCAAGTGACGTAACATCAGTCACGGTGCCTTCAGTTGTGAGAAGCAGATCATAGAATGATTGAAAATAGTTTTGCATTTACCTTTTTAGTAAAAGGCGAGCTTTTAAGCCTGAGAAATCACCCCGTAAATGCACACGTTTAATTGCACGTGTTAATATGTATGGTTACACAGTATTAAAAGACAGTGAAGAACGTGATTTACCTTTGTTCCCGCGTTTCATAAAAGGCGAGCTTTTAAGCCTGAGAAATCACCCCGTAAATGCACACGTTTAATTGCACGTGTTAATATGTATGCTTACACAGTATTAAAAGACACTCAAAAATTAACGTCATTTACCATCAGCCACGGTGCCTTCAGTTATGAGAAGCAGATCATAGAATGATTGAAAATAGTTTTGCATTTACCTTTTTAGTAAAAGGCGAGCTTTTAAGCCTGAGAAATCACCCCGTAAATGCACACGTTTAATTGCACATGTGTTAATATGTATGGTTACACAGTATTAAAAGACAGTGAACAACGTCAGTTACCTTTGTTCCCGCGTTTGATTAAAGGTGAGCTTTTAAGCCTGAGAAATCACCCCGTAAATGCACACGTTTAATTGCACATGTGTTAATATGTATGCTTACACAGTATTAAAAGACAGTCAAAAATTAACGTCATTTACCTTCGTTCCCGCGTGTGACTCGTGCTGTAAATCTCTTCCTTGTTTTTAGTTCACGTGATTACGTAGGAGGCGTGATGACGCGATACGTGACTCCGCCTCCTCCATTACAGTGTATGGACAAAAAATATGTTCCAGTTATGACCATTACGCTTTGAATTTCGAAATGAAACCTGCCTAACTTTTGTAAGTAAGCTGTAAGGAATGAGCCTGCCAAATTTCAGCCTTCCACCTACACGGGAAGTTGGAGAATTAGTGATGAGTGAGTCAGTCAGTCAGTGAGGGCTTTGCCTTTTATTATTATAGATAAAGAAATACTAGGAAAAAAACTGCTGAGATTTCTAATGCTTTGACATTTGTTCTATACAGTAACAAATAGTATGGAATTAGAAAATAAGTTTTAATAAAAGAAATGTGATTTAACAAAAATAATTTACATATATAAAAGTAGGGGGTGAGCTCACTTCGCTCGCCAACCCCCCGGCCTGCGTTTTGTGCCAGCCACTTTGCATCCCTGCTGTTCACGTATGTGGATTTCACTTTCACCAAACAACAAATCTTTTAATTCTCGCAGATACGTCTCTTTATTAGGAAGAAACACTACTTTTCCCTGATGGCAACACAAATTAGACAATCTACAAATCTCCAACTTAAAGTTTAAAGCCAAACAATATGTACATACTTCTGTCTTATCAACTATGTCCATATATTCAATCTCTTTTTGCTGTTCTGTTATTCCACCGAGTAATAATTTCAGTGTGTTAGCGCTAATGTGATCTTTACGATCAGTTTTTTCAGACTTTCGTATTTTAGTTCTTTCATAATCTCTAACCTGCTCTGCATGTGTATTGCGCCAACATTTTTGAACCTCTTTAGGACGTTCTATTTTGTTTTCTACTCTTTATCTTTTATTTCTGACCCCGCTTGGAGCTGAGAGCGCAGGAACTGTGTCTGACAATAGTATTCACACGAATGAGAAGTTATTGGATCATGGGTGTTGTTCTAAATGTTTTAGAGGAGAGCATGACTTTTCAAAATCTCTTTGTATAAAGTCTTGTCTCGTGGGACTTGAAATTATCTCTGAGAATGTCTCATCCCAACATTTTCTTTTATAATAGAAAGATATGAAAATTCCTGGTAATATACAGATACCATTTCAGAAGTTCATCTTGCATGATTACATTACAACATACACTAAGTTATTATGCATGAGGACTATAAATTAACTTTCTAAAGCAAATCACAACAATTAGCTGTTATTCAAGATAGTGTCAGCTATAAAAGATACTTTTAAGTTATAGTAACTAGCAGTACGCTCATTGCAGCCTAATTTACTTTACATTACCCTATGTAGTAGCCAAAAAGGTACTTATTACCTCTATTTTAAATTTGTTTCAAATAAAGTTGAACATTTTTTCCATGAAAACATTATAATACAATGTACAGTGCAGCATGAAATTCTACTACACTGTTTCAGCTAAATATGTTACTTTTGTTGATGACAAAAAGATGAACTTTGAATGAACCTAATTAAGCAACATTCTTCTGTCTATAAGGTCACCCAGTTTGCTTTTACCAATGTCAACACAAATTTTCTCTTTTGAATGCAGTTGTTTTTTCTTGGCTTACCTCTCATGAACGTTAGTGTAATTAACCTTGCAATGTACTGTTGAGAAATAAATATTAAAATCAAATGAAGAATTTTATACTGTGGATTATCAACAAAAACATAACATTACAAAGTAGCAAAATGAGCTACCAAACCTTTAAGCAATACTGTACAATGTGTCAGAGTCGCAAAGGCTTCGGGTTTTCTCCAAGTAAGCCAGTTTCATCCCAGGTTCAGGAAGCATACTGTACATGTTGGAAAACTGGCAACATCAATACACTCTAAGCATAACGTCCCTTGATTTATATTGAACCAACACCTTACAAAATAATGTACTATCTGTTTGCCTTTTTAACTGCTTATGCTAACTGCGTCAATGATAAGAATGCTGCCACAACCTAAACAATTAAATTATTTTCAGAGTTTGCTTCTTGCAGTTCAATGTTGCTCATCTTCAATTAATAATTATTGATAATTAATGTTCTTTATACATTGCACTTTAACACTGCATGACTGCTACTGCACATTAATGCTAGTACATTAACATCCATTTGCCAAGCGATTGCCCAGTTTTGAAGACTGTTCAGATGTTTATGAATTATTTTTGCTTCCTACTCAGTATTTGCTATCCCTTAGATTTGAGCATCACCTGTGAATTTCACAAGCTGACTAACTGTGCCAGAATTAAGCCATTAATTAATAAAATTAGAAAAGGAAATAGTCATAAGGACAGACCACTGAGTGACTCTACTGATGACATTAACTTATTTGGACCATCCTCTCCTGAATTGTATTCTGTCTCTTTGGAATATTATACAAAGTGAAAAAATATTCTAGTTTCACAATTATTATTTGGTGTGGAATTGTATCAAAGGCCTTATGAAAGTCTAAGTAATTTATGTGATATGATTTGCTTTTACTTAGGTGTTTTTTGAACATGCAACTGGAATACTAACAGATTGGTTTGGCAGGACCTCTCTCTCTCATTGACTGGCTACTTTAATATATGTAACCTTTTAATTTATTTATGATTATAACTTCCATAGTTTTGTATATTATAGAAGTATGGGTTTTTGGTCTGTACTTACAAGGATTCATTCTGTCTCCCTTCTCATAGTCAAGAGTTATATTTGCAACTTTCTACTCAATGGGTATTTCTCCCATTTGAAGTTATAGTTGGGAGAATAGTTCTAGCACTGTTGGTAAATTCCCAAATATACAGGCCAGAATTTCACTGTTTTCTACCACACCTGCAGTGGAAGAATTGTTAGTTATCTGCTTTGGCTACAGCAGCAGTTCTTTTTTCCAGTTTTTCTTTTAAAACTTTTGAATTTTTATTCCCTATTTTATGGCTTGGTATAGGTCAAAGTTTGATTTTTTTGGGATTTTTTTGTAATTTTCTTTTCAGACTTGCATTTTTAATGATTTCCTTATTCAAGCATTTTGGCTATTGTATTTATTTTTTCACTGTATTTGTTTTTGGGATAGATTTTAGGTGGTACTGGATCAGGATGTGTCTGAAGTGGTTCCATCCATCCGTCCATTTTCCAACCCGCTGAATCCGAACACAGGGTCACGGGGGTCTGCTGGAGCCAATCCCAACCAACACAGGGCACAAGGCAGGAACCCATCCCAGGCAGGGTGCCAACCCACCGCATGGTTCCATCATTATTTATAGTTTAATAATTTTAATTTCCCATTCTATGTTTTCAAGATGTTTCCTCATCCCCATAAAGTCTGCTTTCTGTAAACTATAACTCATTATTTTGGTGTACATTTCTGTATGTTCAAAGAGAATTCCAAATGTACACATACTGTAATCACTACAAGATATAGACAGCTGTGTTATCCATGTCAGGCTTGAAAGGAACAAGATGAGAAAAATACTAATTTTCTATGAACATCATTTGAAGTTCGCATTCGATGTTTGCAAATGTTAAATTCACTGTGATCACCACATCAGCTTTATCACATATATATTTTATTCGATTAAATATGGTTTTGTTAAATGGTGTTTTATCTTATGTTGTTATGTTAAGGAATAGCTCCCTGCAATCTTGCACAGCAAGAAGTAGATTGAGAAAATGAATGAATGAAAACATAATCTGAGGTATTTCTCAAATAACATTTATTACTGTGAATGTGAAAACTGTGTTGTAAAGAAAGGTTTTGGTAGTAATATGTATCAGTTTCCCATCATGCTATGCACCAATTTTAAGCAAGGAAGCTACATTTTGTATTAGATATACTTTTGTGTTCTAATTTTATTTTTAATGAATAATGCTAGTGCTAATGTTTAACTTAAATCTATCACAGGCATTACACATTGACCACCCACACAAAATTACTGCAATATCAGGCTGACTTGCATCACTTAAACTTCTAAAATTAATTTAAGGTCACAAAACAAATCACTTTTTTACATATTCTTTAAGAAATTTCTACTTGTGTCTGAGATTTCTTGGGTTAGCATGGCATGTAGATTTATCTGCTCCGTTCTATCAGGTGAGAAAAGCATTCTATCACCTGAAAATAAAAGAGCGAGACAGAAAAGTTACATATTAATCTGCTCTTAACACATACATGTATAACAAATGTAATCACATAAATAAAAGCCCAGATGGGTCTGTGTGTCACTATCACTCCAATCCTCTAATAGCCACTAGAGGGCGTGTGTGAAATGTTTCAGGAAATCAGTGCATTTGATGATTTCTGCTAGCCATGGCTGCAAGTTTCTTACAACTCCATAACAGAAAAAGTGGGGATTAAAAATGTAATGCCACTGATAAAGCATTTATAGGTTAGAAAATAGACTTCTGAATTTGTAGCCTTTAAAAAGATGGTGCTCCCAAAACTTCCAAATGGAAGAAATTAAAAAGTATAGGAACAGGAACGGCTGTAGCAAGGTTTAACAGCTTTATTTTTTTTTACTTTAAAAATTTTCAGCAAAAAAAGAGCAAAATATCAAATAAGCTTAAGCAGAGGTATACTTCTTCAGTTCATACTGGGTTATATGTAATGTAAGCACTAAAATATCCACGAGATAAAGTGAAATACAATTTAATGTATTTAATGTTATTTGCATATTGTCACAGCTTGCTCAGTCTCCCTGCACTGATTATGCTGGAGAGACTTCCAAAAAGGGGATGAAAATTCAAGATGCCTCAGGGACTCAGTGAAAGGGATCACATATAGGATATAGGATATATAGGATCATATATATAGGATCACACCTTTCATTTACATCCATTGTAAACAGCCAAAGGCCAAGGAAGCGAGCACCTTGTCAAAAAAAAGTGGAACTCTTCCTGAGAAATGGTGCCAAACAACTCTGGGAAATTTAAGAGGAGTCCAATGGCAAAGACAAGAGTGGGGAAAAGTCCCATTTGTTTTGTGTTAGCAAACAAACAAAGCCAGCATGCCTTAGGCTCAAAAAATACTTGAAGATTTGCATCTCATAGTATACTAAGCACCTGTAGAGGTCAAAATATTAAGCCTAAAATGTAACATTTTAAGTGGTATCTTCTATGACTTAACTATTTGGTCAAGGTTGGTTTGAAAGTGTGGAAGAATATTTTATGTTAAATAACAGAAGCAGAACTAGTGATCATGCTTGTTTTCCTGATCAAAGACAAGGTGAACATAGTTTTAAGCAAATGTTTATTTCACAAAGGAATGGTTTGAATATTTTTTGTGTATAAACATACATCATGTTATACTGATACAGTGGTGCCTTGGTTTGCGAGCATAATTCGTTCCAGAAACGTGCTTGTAATCCAAAGCACTCATATATCAAAGCGAATTTCCCCATAAGAAATAATGGTAACTCAGATGATTCATTCCACACCTCAAAAATATTCATATAAAAATGATTTATACAAAATAGACAGTAAAAATACATAAAACAAATTAACCTGCACTTTATCTTTGAAAAGAATCATGGCTGGTGTGAAGGAGACGAGAGAGAAGAGAGGAGAAGAAGGGTTATTGTGTAGGACGACATTCACTATAACTAATGGAATCACTGCTATCTGTTGGCTCACTGGAATCCTTTTCTTTTTTTGCGACTTTAACAAGGAACCTATCCAATGACAGTTGATTTTGCATCCTTTTGAGGATTTGGCGGAAATGTGACATTGCAATGTCGTTAAACAGATTCACCACTCGCACTGCTACAGCCTTATTCAGGTGGTGCTTTTCTACAAAATGTTTTGTTGCAGTACAGTTACTAAAGAACAGTCATTACATTCATTACACTTGGACACAAAATAAAAAAATGCTTTACACACACACGTGGTCACAATGCTATAGTAAACAGTATACTCTTGTGCGGATGTTTACTAAACGAGTGATGCACGCCAACTGAGACCGAGTATGGGAGACGATTACCCACAATCCCACAGTTAAAGAGAGAGAACCACCATCGGCTCAGTTGTGATCACGTGGCGCTTAACACATAAAGCGTATACATACTACTTGTATTGCAAAACCTTGCTTGTTTATCAAGTTAAAATTTAGTAAAAATTCTTGCTGGTCTTGCAAAACATTTGCAGACCAAGTTACTTGCAATCCAAGGTTTTACTGTACAAGTATTCACTAAATATCACAGAGGTCATATTTTTTGCATCAATAGCAGTGCTGTTATAGGTTAAGTTGACTTTAGAAATATGTGGCCACAATTGTGAGAGGCAAATATCTTGTAAAAATAACTGCTCATCAATTTGCTTTTAGTATGTAACTGCAGGTACATTTAAAACGTTGTACCCATCAAAGATATCTGTATGGAAACTTCTGTAATAAAACGTCTTGTACAACAACAACAACATTTATATAGCATGTTTTCATAACAATGGTGTGGATTTAAAATTTATATGAAATAAAAATAAGACTGGGCAATAATTAACAAAACAAAGTAAGGTCACATGGCCTGGAGGAAAGAAAAAACAAACAAACAAACAAACAAAAAAAAAAACCCCAGATGAATCAGAGAAAGGCGAAGAGACAGCCCAGCCCCCACTGGGCATTCTACCTAACATAAATTATGTAAATTAGTCCTTATGGCTTTCAGGTTTCATGTGAAAGAATCTGATGATGATGATGATGGTCATGTAGACATCTGGGGAACTGCCTTCAAACAATAAATGTAGGGACTGAATGGTACACATGATTAGTGCTAAAATCTACTATAAAATGAGTCAACTTAATCAACTCCACCTTTCTCAAGCATACATTCATTGACCAGAAGACTAGCTCCAGATTTCAACCTTTAAAACCATGAAATTTCCAGTCACTTTTCTGTCAGTCTCTAAACCAATCTGAAACTCTCAAATAAATCAAACAGGCAAAGGGTTAGAGACCATTTAAACTTCCATCCATCCATTTTCCAACCCGCTGAATCCGAACACAGGGTCACGGGGGTCCGCTGGAGCCAATCCCAGCCAACACAGGGCACAAGGCAGGAACCAATCCCGGGCAGGGTGCCAACCCACCGCAGGACACACACAAACACACCCACACACCAAGCACACACTAGGGCCAATTTAGAATCGCCAATCCACCTAACCTGCATGTCTTTGGACTGTGGGAGGAAACCGGAGCGCCCGGAGGAAACCCACGCAGACACGGGGAGAACATGCAAACTCCATGCAGGGAGGACCTGGGAAGCGAACCCAGGTCTCCCAACTGCGAGGCAGCAGCGCTACCCACTGCGCCACCGTGCCGCCCACCCATTTAAACTTAACATGTATAATTCCTTAATAGTTCGGAAACCAGTAGAAAAAAAAGCAGGCAAGATGGCATCTCAAATCATGCCTCGAAATTAATCAAAAAGGGTGAAAAATGTGGTGAGGCTAGCAAAAAATTTACTTGTGTAATATGGCAATTACAAAGACTGTGATTTTGGCTTTTTACTTACTGAAGCTAATTCCCTGCATTTTGCATAATATTGTCAGAATGGGCATCAGACCCCACTACTCTGAACTGGACTAAGTTTAATAATGGATGGATTAATTTTGATACACACGCATGTACAGGTAAGTTTACAATACTTCTTGTAATTCTTATTCTCCTTATATACTGAATTACCAAAAAAAAATCAAACCCTCTAAAATGATTACTGAACTTTAGAACAGGAAAGAAGCACACCAGCTATAAATAAGCAGATAGTTTGCACAAAAAGTGTGAAATAGAGAAAATTGTTGAAAAGGAGTATTTCAGGTTAAAGATAATAACAGTCAAATACAGGCATTCTGTAGCTTGTGTCTTGTCATTAGGAATACTAGCTGGACCAACAAACCAGTACAACAAACCATATATAAAATTATGTAGCAAAGAGGTCAATTATAAAAAGTACATTGCAGAAGCTCCTTTTAAACAAATATAAAAAAAATAACTTTGCCAGACAGTTGTGGATGTGTTTGTAAGTGCAATACCACATGCTCCTCCAGACTAAAGATATACTGTAACATTACCAGTACAGTCATCTTCTGAATGCAAAAGATGTATATGCTGCTGGACTTGTAAAGATTTAGCTGTAGACAGGCAAAGAAAGTGGTCTAGTCCAACAAATTAAGTTCAAGAACAGTGCTGTTCACCATTTAGTTTCAAGGGTAAGGATTCTACCAATGCAGCCCTATATTAGCTTATCAATCATCATGAGGGTCACATCGCATCATTCCAACTTGCAAATGTATAACTCGTAATAAAGAAACAAAATACACAGAAAAGGATGTCTGAAAAAACTGAAAGGAAGCTTCCAGAATCTCCACAGGAATTATCAGTAAAGACTGTACACTCCCTCAAACTGCCACAACAAAACAGGTAAAGTAAAAATGAAACATGGCACACCACACAAAAAGGCTAAACATTACCATATTGCAGAGGAGAAAAAAATGCTTCAAAATATTTACTTTGTTTAATATTACTACTTTATTACCTTTCCTGCTGCTGTTTTAAACTAGTTAATAATAAATTCTGCAGTGATAAAGACACCGAAGGGTGGCATTTTATGTACAACGTAACCATCCATCCTGTGGAGTTTGGAGCTTATATAAGTAGGCAGCAGCATCTGACAGGATGCCACAGTTTACTAAAATAGGTCAACAGTTTAATAAAATAACACTTTATATTATTTATCACTTTCAAGTTCGAGTTTTGTGTTTGTAGAAGGTGGCTTAAACCACTCCTTATGCAACACCTGTTTTTTTAACAAAGTCACACAAAAATGTCAAGTCGTCATACCTGAGCTTCTGACATAAAATCCCTTGAAAAATGTTTTTTCTCAAACCGATCCTATAATTTTAATGAATAACAAATTGTACATTGAAACTATGTTCTTTGTCATATTATTATTTCAAAGCAGTAAAACTCAAAGTTAGTCTTTACTATGAAATTGTTTAATGTTATAAAAAAATCTTACAAAAGGACAAAAAGAAACATGCTAATTGCATAAGTACATCAATTTGTATTTTGTAGAGCCACCTTTTGCACCAATAACAGCTTTAGCTGGGTTCGTAGACAACTGGAACCTCTTCTGGGAGAGGCCGCGTTTCTTCAAACGGTATGGTCTGCATCCTAAAAGATTCGGCGCCTGGGTCCTCTCCGAAAACATCTCTAAGGTAATTTGTCTCTCTTGACTCTCTATTATTACTCCTAACCCTTTCCATAATGCTTTGCTAGGTCATGATAATTCTGTAACAAAATCTTCCTCAAAAGTGCACTGCATTAATACTCTAATAACTAACCTCAATGCATGTAAAAAATCTAGACAGTGCTGCATTAAATATGAGTAATTTAATTACAATTACACCTCTAGATAAACAAGGTATTAAAACTATAAAAACAGAGTATAGATTAAATAAAAAACACACACAGAGCAGCTCCAATAAAAATATCTTAATTTCTATCTTGAATACCCATAACGCTTCTACAATTCAGTTCTGCTCTTCCAAGACATTAAATATGGCTTTATTAAATGTTAGAACATTAACCAACAAGATGTTTTCCTTCAACAATCTTATTAGTGATAAGAATATCGATTTTATTGCACTATATTAGTGATAAGAATATCGATTTTATTGCACTAAGTGAAATGTGGCTTAGCTCTGATGGTGTTTTAATCTCAGCTGTTTTAATCGAATCTGAGCCTCCAAATTACAGCTTTGCTCATGCGGATCGCCAAGGTAAGAAAGGCGGCAGTTTAGCAAACATTTACTCGAGCTGGTTAAAGTGTGAAGATGTCAGCTTTGGCAAATTCAAGTTCTTTGAGTATCTTGCCATTGTTATTCATGGAGTTTCTCAGTGTATAGTACTGTCCGTGTATAGACCTCCTAAATACAATGTCTTTCTTTGAGGAATTCTCAGACTTGGTGTCAATTGTAATTACAAACTACGACACGTACCTAATAATCATCAATAATCAGTGTGACCCGAAAGTAAAAGAATTCATGAACCTCCTGGACTCTTTTGATTTGAGCCAGCACGTTAAATCAACCAACAAATAAAGCAGGGCATACTTTGGAACTAGTAATTACTATAAGTTGATGTGAAGCAGATCATTGATACTGGTCTATCAGACTATTTTCTGTTACTATTTAATATAGAAATAATGAAAGAAAAAATTCACGAGAAGCATAATGTTAAAAAAACTCTTCTTTGATTCATCAGCAGCTCAAAATTTACAAAGTTGAGAGCAGCTACTGACATAGTCGCACCTGAAAAGACAGTTAAAAAAGCTTCTAGCACTATTACACCATTGAAGACCCAAAGAGTGTCTGACCTAAAGAGAACATGCCAGAGAGCTGAGCATAAATGGACAAAAACTAAACTGATTATCCACTATGAGATATTGAAGGTGAAAATAACAGAATACAATAACATAGTCCATCTTGAGAGGCAGTGTTATTTCTCTAGAATTATAAATAACAATGTGCTAGTAATCCCAGAGTCTTATTCTCTACAATTGATCATCTGCTAAACCCAGGTCACTCAATGGAATTCCTCCAAAAAACTTCCAGTGAAACTTGTGAGGCTTTTGCTGTATTTTTTAATAAAAAATTAATGATATTATAAAAAATATAGTACATCTTCCCAATACTAATCCACTTAAACCCTGGTACTCCATCATAAACAAATTAAATTCTTTCACCAGGATAGATTTACCTGACTTATATAAAATAATTTTTCAACTGAGACCATCCACCTGAATCCTTGACCCAAAACCAACAAGATTTTTCAAAGAAGTATCTGGCGTGCTAATTGATAGTATTCTTGACATAGCAAACTCGTTATTAGATACGGGGTCTTCCCAGACTGTGTTAACACTGCTGTAGTTAAATCCCTGCTCAAGAAAAATAATCTTGACTCCTCTGCTTTTGAAAATTTTAGACCTATTTCTAACTTGCCTTTCTTATGCAGATAAATGACCACCTCAATAAACATGCTTGATAAGTTTCAGTCGGGTTTCGGAACAAATCACAGTACAGAAACTGCACTTGTTAAAAGTATGCTTAAGAAAAGAAAGAAGATGATGTACAACTTCTAGGTGTATATCTATTAAACTAGCAGTTAGCTGGTCACAAGAAAAAGTGAGCATTCAGTGCTAAGCCCATTATTCGCTCCTTTCCTGCCTGAACTCTTTCTCATTTTTTGCCTGATATAACATTCATGAGGGCCAGTAATTCAGTCATGGATTTTCATTGGTCCAGACCATCCACAAACACCTGGGGCCACATGCATAACGCCGTGCGTAGAATTCACACTATAACATGGCATACAGACAAAAGTGGAAATGTGCGTACGCACAAAAAAATCCAGATGCATACATCTGTGCGTTCGCCAACTTCCACGTTCTTCCGCTGTGAAAAGTAATGCATGTGCACGCGCCTGCTGCCACTCCCCAACTCCTCCCAGAATTACGCCTCTTTGAATATTCAAATCAATATAAATAGCCCTTAAGCTCAGAGTTCTGTGAAAAGGCAATGGCAAAAGATGGGGGGAAAATAGAAGAATTTCAACGAATACCAAGTGGAGGCAAGAAAAAACGTACTATTTGTTGGTTTAAACAGTGATATAAACAACAAAAGTAGATCGAGTGACATAGAGTGTCAGAGAAACTCGAAAGCTCAAGTTCACAAAGTCACACAGTGCTGAAATAAAAAAAGAAGTTGTCAGTTATAAAAGTCGCCATGAAAAGGCGAGTCGTAGACCCACCATTTGAGTGTCATATAAAAGCTTATTACGTTACAGAGAAAAGAAAAAAAAATAGGGACACAGTGGGGAAAAAAGCTCACGAAATTTCCACTTTAATCACATAGTTTATTTTGTCATTAAAGTAGAACATCATAAACTTCATCTTAAAATCATTTAATTTAGTTAAGTAGCACATTAAATGCTTTGTTTTGTAGGTGTTCTTCTAAGTGCTCTATGTGTGTGAATGACTATGTGCTTCTTAAACGGGCTTTCTCTTTCTCCGACAGGACACAAAATCCATTACATTCGTGATATTACAGTTCTCTGAATAATTTAAATACCAAGATGTATACTTGATATCATTTCAGTATTCATATTATATCAAAGCATGCATTAAACATGGGAACATGGTGGCGCAGTGATAGTGACGAACTGGCGCCCCAACCACGCAAGATGCTTGCTGCGCCTGGCGCGACCTTCGATGAAATAATTTATTGCAGCAGTACTGTCTCTTTCAAACGTACTAACGCCCAATTCCTGTCCTTCCTTTTCTTTCTCGAAGTACCCAATCGCCACACAATCAGATCAGTAATAGACGTTAAGCCATCTGTAAGCTTAGAACTCCGATTCTTCAAAACTTTACACATTATATAGTTTATGTCTACATTTTGGGGCGGCACGGTGGCGCAGTGGTAGCGCTGCTGCCTCGCAGTTAGGAAACCCGGGTTCGCTTCCCGGGTCCTCCCTGTGTGGAGTTTGCATGTTCTCCCCGTGTCTGCGTGGGTTTCCTCCGGGCGCTCCGGTTTCCTCCTGCAGTCCAAAGACATGCAGGTTAGGTGGACTGCTGATTCTAAATTGGCCCTAGTGTGTGCTTGGTGTGTGGGTGTGTTTGTGTGTGTCCTGCGGTGGGTTGGTTCCTGCCTTGTGCCCTGTGTTAGCTGGGATTGGCTCCAGCAGACCCCCGTGACCCTGTGTTCAGATTCAGCGGGTTGGAAAATGGATGAATGGATGGATGTCTACATTTTGTCATTTATTACTAAAATATGAAAAACGTTTCTGTTTTAACTATGTATTTATACAGATTATTGTAGAAATGGAACACACATGAAATGCATGTGTTCCAAATAACGATCTATTATTTCCATTCTAAAACTCCAGCACTTCACTCCCATATAATGAAGGCTGTAAGTGGGAGAACTTTGTGGCCGTTCTGTGGCGGTGGGGGGATGGAATAGTAGGCTACTTGCTGCTTGTGTTGATCTGCACATTTACAAGACAAAAGACGCTGACTGAGAGGTTTGAAGGGATTTAAGGTGGGCCGGATTTACAAGTCTTTGCTAAGGATTTGTAATTCTAGTGTTAAGGAACACTGAAATATCTTTGTAGTACATTATTCTATGTATCTATCCTTCCAGTGTCGCGTCAGCCACAGCAAGAATACGGCACGAGGCGGGATCAATCCCTGAACGAGGTGCCAGCTCCTTGTTAGTGCTGCGACACCGTATCCTCAAGTTATTAAAAATACAGATTATTTAAATGATGTTAAAATTTTATCTGTATAATGTAATAAACATTTTCCTGCATTTCATCATAAAAATGATACCATCATCATATGTAAATACGCACTTTAAAGTGGCGCAGGTTGCGCAATATTATAACTGTATCGCAAGTTTACACTGAGGTACAGTAATCCCTCCTCCATCGCGGGGGTTGCGTTCCAGAGCCACCCGCGAAATAAGAAAATCCGCGAAGTAGAAACCATATGTTTATATGGTTATTTTTATATTGTCATGCTTGGGTCACAGATTTGCGCAGAAACACAGGAGGTTGTAGAGAGACAGGAACGTTATTCAAACACTGCAAACAAACATTTGTCTCTTTTTCAAAAGTTTAAATTGTGCTCCATGACAAGACAGAGATGACAGTTCCGTCTCACAATTAAAAGAATGCAAACATATCTTCCTCTTCAAAGGAGTGCGCGTCAGGAGCAGATCATGTCAGAGAGATAGAGAAAAGCAAACAAATCAATAGGGCTGTTTGGCTTTTAAGTATGCGAAGCACCACGGCACAAAGCTGTTGAAGGCGGTAGCTCACACCCCCTCCGTCAGGAGCAGAGAAAAGAGAGAGAGAGAGAGATAGAGAGAGACAGAGTTTGTTTTTCAATCAAAAATCAATACGTGCCCTTCGAGCTTTTAAGTATGCGAAGCACCGTGCAGCATGTCGCTTCAGGAAGCAGCTGCACAGAAGGTAGCAACGTGAAGATAATCTTTCAGCATTTTTAGACGAGCGTCCGTATCGTCTAGGTGTGCTAACAGCCCCCCTGCTCAATCCCCCTACATCAGGATCAGAGAAAGTCAGCGCAAGAGAGAGAGAGAAAAGTAAGTTGGGTAGCTTCTCAGCCATCTGCCAATAGCGTCCCTTGTATGAAATCAACTGGGCGAACCAACTGAGGAAGCATGTACCAGAAATTAAAAGACCCATTGTCCGCAGAAATCCGCGAACCAGCAAAAAATCCGCGATATATATTTAAATACGCTTACATATAAAATCCGCGATGGAGTGAAGCCGCGAAAGGTGAAGCGCGATATAGCGAGGGATTACTGTATTATAATATTTATTATATTATAATATAGGTATAGTTTGTAAACTTTTTTTTTTTCAGCTGAATAACTATCTCAGCGAACCCCCTATCTCCAGAAATAACTGCGCTCTCCAGTATTGGAAAAGCAATGCAGCCCGTTTCCCAACCTTGGCCAGGGCAATGATCAAGTACCTATCGGCACCTTGTAACAGTGTAGACAGTGAATGCCTTTTTTCAGCTGTGTCAAATATTGTAAATGAAAAGAGAAACAGGCTTGCTGGTGAAAAGGCAGAAATGCTTCGTTTTGTTAAGAAAAACCTACCATTTGTACTTTTAAAGAAGCCAACTTAAGCCCAGGGTTACTGGCATCATTGTACCCTTTATTTTAGTTTTAGTTAAAGTAATATATGTCTGACTATAGCACAATGAATATGTATTAATTTTGTTGTTAATATACCCAATGCCATGTTATATAATGGCATGGTGTCTTGATGTGCTCAAGTTACTCAGAATGTGTATGTTAACCAGATTTTTGTACATGACCTGGAGTATTTTTTCTATAGAGTTGAGCCATATGTTGCTCTTTTTCCCCCGCATAAAGTACTGGCTGCTTATATAGCAAAGAAGAGCATAAAATTCAGCAAGTTAATAAAACGTTAATCTCTGTTTCACATGCTACTGTTGTTTGTTCAACATCACAGACAGACAGACAGACAGACAGACAGACAGACAGACAGACAGACAGACAGACAGACAGACAGACAGACAGACAGACAGACAGATAGATAGATAGATAGATAGATAGATAGATAGATAGATAGATGTGTGTGCACTCGCACATGTGTTTGTGTGTTGTAAATTACTTAGCTTCAGAAGCATCTTTTACAAGTGACTGTCAGCTTGGCCACCTCTAGCATCCTGTGTTAAGAGACATTAGCAGGATACTGCTACTTCTACTGGCAATAAACTAGACACTCGTTACAGGCAGAAAAGTACAGTTTATGCAACAAAAACAATAATGTTTTACATCAGTCTACCAAAAATGTTACAATCTTTGCAATCTCAACGATGAAGCCTTACTTTGCTGCCATCTGGCATGTAGTAACAACACTTAACAATACTAAAATTACTCCAGCCTTCCTGGATCTTAATGCCAAACACATTAAATTTACAGCCTCATTCAAGCAGCTCATTATTAACAACTATCAGGAAAAAGTAGCTTTATAGCATTAGCAGGAAATATGCAGACCATAGAGGTAAACATACCATGCCTCCAAAACAAGTCCTCTCTTGAGAATGTTTAAAAACAAAAGTCCCACATTGTGCATTTCAAGTTGGATCTGCCTATATTCAGTCAATTAAATAAATCATATTATTACTTAGTCAAGATACTTTTTTTTTTTTTACTAGATTTAGAGAGTGCTGTGTACAGTGTAAAAGCCATGTTTCACAAAGCTTATAGTATTTTCTTGCCCATTTACTCCAACACAGGTACTGAAGTAAGTATTTAAACACGTTCATCAGTGTAAGCTAGGTGGATACAGATGAACACAACTGCTCTATTGTATATGCACTGAGCAAATGGCATGAAAATTAGTCTTTCATATAAGTGACGGAGTAGCACCTGTGAATGTGTGTACTTTTCCTAACTTTTTTTTTCTCCTAACTTTTTCATACTGAATGGTCATGTGCCAAAAGTGTTGTAATTCTCACAAAATTGTAGAAAAGTCTGTATTTTTACAGAAAAATACCAATAAAAAAGTGCAGAAATTGTGAAGTCCATGGTCACTACCTGCAGGCACCTTTGAGCACCCCCTCCAGTTATCTGCAATTGTCATATCTGTACAGTATTAACATAAGAAATGAATAGGTAGCCCTGATAGTTACTTAGGTGTGCATCTAACTAAACTTCTTGGATAAAAATCCTGGACTATTCAGGGTTTAGTATGTGAAGAAGGCTGTAGTCAATCTCACTCATTTCAATCAAGCTTATGCTCTGTCTTATGTCTGACTGTGGGTATCCTGCTTGACATTACACATCACATAGCTTTGAAATGTAATAAATGTATAATCCATAGAATATTGCTAAATGTCAAAATTATCTGTGCCATCATCTAGCTGCTTCAAAAAACAAAGTATAACATCAACAGTCAAACAATAAAAGGCATTACACACTTAAAAAATAGAGTGGAATTTTAAAAAGATGAAACTGTAAAATAAATATTATCATATTTTTAAAGGCTTCTATTCACTATGTAACACAATTTATTTTCCTGGCTTCCAAGAGTTATATTTCAACTGCTTATGTCTAAAGCCTATGGAAAAATGACTACATTCAGCACAAACTTTGATTTTATGACCACAGCCCAGAAAATTTCGTATTTATAGTGACAAAACAAGGGAATTTTTATCTTTTCGTTCATGCGGTCTGATAAAGAACAACACTTGCATGGTAAATAGAGAAAGACAGTCAAAACCACTCAAAAAGGTTCAGAAATGAGTAGGTGTTCTAGATTTGAGACTGTACTGCAAATTGCTTTCTCGAAGAAGCCCCCAAATGTAGTCCCCCATCATGTTTTCATTATACTGTCCTTGGTAACGACGTTCAAAGTCCAGTATATCCTGATGAAAGCACTTGCCTTGCTCCTCTGAGTAAGCTCCCATGTTCTCCTTGAATTTGTCAAGATGAGCGTCAAGGATATGGACTTTGAGAGACATTCTGCATCCCATTTTGGCGTAATTCTTTATAAGAGTCCGAACCAACTGCACATAGTTTTCAGCCTTGTGATTACCCAGGAAGCCGTGAACCACTGCAACGAAACTGTTCCAAGCCGTTTTCTCCATCCTGTTCAGCAGCTTGGCGAATTCGTCACATTCTACGATCTTTTTGATCTGCGGTCCGACGAAGATACCAGCCTTGACCTTTGCCTCGGACAGCTTTGAAAAGAGATCTTGGAGGTACTTGAAAGCTGCTGACTCCTTGTCAAGAGCCGTGATAAATTGCTTGATGAGGCCTAACTTGATGTGCAGTGGTGGCATCAGCACCTTCTGAGGTTCTATCAGCGGCTCCCACTTGACGTTGCTCTTCCCCACAGAGAACTTGGTCCGCTGTGGCCAGTCCTTTCTGTGATAGTGCGCCTTAGTGTCACGGCTGTCCCAGAGGCAAAGGAAACAAGGAAATTTTGTGAAACCGCCTTGAAGACCCATCAGGAATGACACCATTTTGAAGTCTCCGATGACCTCCCATCCATAGTCGTCATACTTCAAGGCACTCAGCAACATCTTGACACTGGTGTAGTCCTCTTTGAGATGCACAGTGTGAGCCATAGGGAGAGTCGGGTAGTAGTGCTGGGCGGTATACCGGTTCATACCGAAAACCGTTTTTTATTTTTTTTATGATATGGATTTTTCTTATACCGCAACACCGGTTTAAATTGCCTAAACGACGTTCGGAACTTGGCGCAGCGGGAAACTGTTCAAGTGGGGAGCTTTTTCACTGCTACACCGCTAAACACAGATTTGTTGCACTAGGGCTCTTTTTCACTGCTACACCACCAAATAGTGGGCGGTAGCATAGGAATGCTGCGTGGTGAAAATGGACAGAGAGCCTGGAGATACTTTAGTTTTAAAAGGTCAGATGTGTAAATACTGTTTCTATACTACTGGATAATACTGCAAGCCAAGTTGTACTTGTTTCATTTGTTTTCAATACAGTGTAATGTACCTGGGTACTGTGTAATAGTGTGGCGACATGTTTTCAAACCCGTCATAAGTTATATAGCACATTAAATGCTTTGTGTTAAGTGATTCTTAAACTGACTTCTTCTTGCACTAACAGGAGGCGCCGGCAGCGATCGCCGCACAGAATACATTCACTTCATGATCTTCCTTCTCTCTGAACATTTAGAATGCTAAAATAAATACTTAATATAATTTTCATGGTGAAATGCATTAAAGCATGCATTAATCATATGGGGGCACGGAGGCGTGCCTGCCTTGCATTTGCATGTTTTTCTGGTGGGTTTACTCGGCGCTTCAGTTTCCTTTCAAAGTCATGTAGGATGTGGGGTTTTGTTGTGCTATATTGACCCTGCTAGTGTATGTTTTGCTTGTATTTATCCTTCGATGTGCTGGCGACTCGTTCAGAGATGGGCGCAACTCTGAATGGATGGCATAATTAAACATGTATAACGAAGATATTTTTAATGTTCTGAACACTCCGTGGGCTAAGTTTATAACTAGTTTTAATTTCACAAAGACGTTTATCGTGTGGTGATTGGTTATGTGGAGAAAGAAAAAGGACGGATAGGAACTGGGGTTTTAGTACGTCAGATAGAGACAGCACGCGTGCAATAAAGAAAGCCCGCTCAGAAGAACATGCATTGAATTCTGTGTTCGTGTCTCTGACCACCAGATCACAAACCCAATATTTACACAATATTTAAGTTAAACCTGTGCGATACCCATTCATACATCCAGTTTTTTGGAGCCTCGTCACACCTGCCATAAAGGTCTCTACACTGAACGTACACCTGGGGACCCCTTACTGCCAGGGAGCCTCACTACCGTGCTTGTTTAATACCTGCTTTAATGCATTTCATCATGAAAATGATATCAAGTATTTATCTTAGCATTCTAAATTTTTAGAGAGCAGGAATACCATAAAATGAATGGATTCTGTGCGGTGATTGCTGCCTCCTCTTAGTGCATAGGAAGTCAGTTTAAGAAGCATAGTGATTAACAACTGGGTCGGGGAACACAACAGAAAGCATTTAATGTGCTGCATTAACTTATGACGGGGTTTGAGAAAATCAAGTAAATTAAACATTGATTTTAGGATGAAGTTTAGTTTATGACATTCTACTTTAATTATGAAGTAAACTATGAAAATAAAGTGGAAATGTTGACTTTAATCTTGACATATGCGTCAAAATTAAAGTGGAAATGTCGAGAATAAAGTCAGCATGTCGACTTTATTTTTGACATATACCGGTAGTTTGTTTTTTTTTCTTCCCTCTTTACTATATTTTTTTTTTCTTCACCGTGGCCCTAATGCACTTCCGTAGGGCTATACCACACATAGCATTCATTATACAGTAAATGCAAGTTGCAGTTAATTTATTTATGTATATACTTAGCTTGAAGCAAGGCCCATATTAATGCAGTTTGCCTAAATGATGGTACAGTTGGTAAGGATGTCATCACAAAGTTGTACTTGTTTTATTTTATTTTAATTTGGTGAATGCTGTGTAATGCACCTGGGTTTGAAGTCTTGAAGTAATAGTGCAGCTATCAGTAATAATACTATTATTTATTTTATTGTTATTATTTATTAGTTTAAATATTATGCGGTTTATTGATGGTAAAGTTGTTTAAAAAGTCACTTTAATGTGTCAGTGGACAGAGATGGTTAACATTAACAGAAAGTGTAGTTGGTTCACAAAAAATATTTACTATTTATTACTTTTCTAAGATATGTTCAGTGCAATACAAGTTTTGACAAGCACCTCTGGATATTTTACTAAGTCTAAATGCCTCTTTGGATGGTTGAAAATATGTTGTCAAAATCCTAGTTTAAGTTTTTGCAAAATTTGATCAATAAAAAGGTTCTATATTTTGACTGCAACTGACATGCAATGCGATTCCTTCTCTTCATTAGTGTCACCCCCTTGAAAACTATCACTTTATGGGGCCATGCAAACCTGTATTAATACTTGTGTGCACATTAAAATGTTTTTTTGTACAATGTACAATTCTCATAACAGTGGAATAGGTTATTCTTAGCCAGTCTACTGCAGTAATTGCAGTGGAAAATGTGGTTAACATTCACTCATGCATAGGGAAAAAAATACCGTCCAATACCGTGAAACCGGGATAATTTAGAAAAATTCCGTGATATAGAATTTTGGTCATACCGCCCACCCCTATCGGGTAGTTGTTTCCGTTGTGAAGCTCCGGGATGAACTGTCTATGAATAGGCGCCATTCACTCAGGTTACAGGTGATACCTATAGCCTCGAATAGACCGGCCACATTGTTGCAGAAGCACAGCCCATCTTGCCGACTGAAGTAGTTGGAAAATGTTTGGCGACACTTTCTCTGATTTGTGACTTGCACGCTTTCATCCAACAAGTTCCACTGCTTGAGCCTGGATGTCAGAAGCTCAGCATTGGACTTGGTAAGACCAAGGTCTTTGATCAGATCGTTGACGTCTTTCTGGTTAGGGAAGTATGGCCTTCTCTCCTCAGCCGCATCTGTGAAACCGCAATCTGGATCTGCAATATCTTCCTCGCTGTCTGACTTGCTGCTGTCTCCTGAAGATGGCTGATCCCTTTTCGGAGGAGTGGGAACGGGCAGCTCGGGGCAGTGTGGTACTGGGGCAATGGAAGAAGGAATGTCTGGATAAACGATTTGAGGCGCATTCTTGCCAGTGCGACGTTTGGTAGGATCAACCATGCAGAAGTAGCAGTTGCTTGAGTGGTCAGTCGGTTGCTGCCAAATTCGCGGGATAGCAAACTTCATGGCTCTCTTTTCTCCCCTGTACCAACCAACCTTCAAGAGTTTTCTTGCAATATTCGCATGTGAAATGAGGTGCCCAGGGCTTGTCTTGATCTCCGACAGGCATGCCGAAGTATGCCTTGTAGGCCTCGCACATCTTACGACATGCTTTCACGGAATACTTTCTCGCTCTTGTCTTTATAAATTGTCCACAGATGTAGCAAAATGCATCTGCTGGGTGCAAGCAACCTCTTGATGCCATTTAAATGAAATCAAAAAAATAACATAAACCGAATTGTTGGTTCGAGTCACCTGTGCTTCTATACTTGTATGACTGCTACTGGACAGTCCGAGAACGCTCTAGAAAGTTCTAAAAGTTTCTTGAAAGTTCTAGATAATTCTGGAAAATTCTAGAAACTTCCGGACAATTCTAACAGTTCAATGATATTCTAGAAGACTACTCAGTATTGAATGCGAATCGAGAATTTTCTCGAAAACAGACAAATTTCAAAAAATCATTGCCCTGATCACAAAAGCAAAGTTTTTGTGGAACAACAGCTATTTTCTATTTTTTTTAGGCATAACGGGCTAGGAAAACACACTTTGTACCCAGGAACAAAATAAAAATGTGTTACATAGTGTTAGTTTAAATACCATTAATGTACTCATTTTGCACATATTAGGAGCAGGTCTCCAAGGTGAATAGCATTTGCCATGTTATAATTATGTGGGAAAGGAAAATCACCAAAACAAACACTTTACCTCACAGTACTGACTGACTGTTAGGGCTGGGAAGCATAGTGGAGAGGGGCATGTGCCATGTCTTGTTGAGATCACAGAGTTCATGGTGTAGTTACAATTCAAGAGACTGTGCACTGTACTGCAAATACAACTGTTGCTGACTCATCTGGATTCATATTACCTTCCAAAAAGCAAAATTTCCTCTTCTTCTTTCAGCTGCTCCCATCAGGGGTTGCCACAGTGGATCATCTTTTTCCATATCTTCCTGCCCCTGCATCTTGCTCTGTTACACCCATCACCTGCATGTCCTCTCTCACCACGTCCATAAACCTTCTCTTAGGCCTTCCTCTTGCCTGGCAGCTCTATCCTTAAAATCCTTTTCTCAATATACCCAGCATCCCTCCTCTGTACATGTCCAAACCAATGCAATCTTGCCTCTCTGACTTTGTCCCCCAACCATCAAACCTGAGCCAATCCTCTAATCCATTTTGGATTAAGTGCTCCCTGTAACATGATTGCATTACTGCTGTAAATCACACATATGTTAACTCAGACTGTTGTGGCATACTTTCTGCTAATGCCGGCAGTACTTCAGTAGTCCATTTTTCAGCTATTCACTTCAGGATATACAAAGTTCCTCAATATGCAATAGAGCTAGCTAGCTAGATAGCTAGATAGATAGATACTTTATTAATCCCAAGGGGAAATTCACATACTCCAGCAGCAGCATACTGATACAAAAAACAATATTAGATTACAGATTGATAATAATGCAGGTAAAAACAGACAATAATTTTGTATAATGTTAATGTTTACCCCCTCCCAGGTGGAATTGAAGAGTCACATACTTTGGGGGAGGAACGATCTTCTCAGTCTGTCAGTGGAGCAGGACAGTGACAGCAGTCTGTCGCTGAAGCTACTCTTCTGTCTGGAGATGACACTGTTTAGTGGATGCAGTGGATTCTCCATAATTGATAGGAGCCTGCTTAGCGTCCGTTGCTCTGCCACAGATGTCAAACTGTCCAGCTTCATGCCAATAATAGAAAGAGCCTGCCTTCCTCACCAGTTTGTCCAGGCGTGAGGCGTCCTTCTTCTTAATGCTGCCTCCCCAGCACACCACCACGTAGAAAAGGGCGCTCGCCACAACCGTCTGATAGAACATCTGTAGCATCTAATTGCAGATGTTGAAGGACGCCAGCCTTCTAAGGAGGTATAACCGGCTCTGTCCTTTCTTACACAGAGCATCAGTATTGGCAGTCCAGTCTAATTTATCATCCAGCTGCACTCCCAGGTATTTATAGGTCTGCACCATCTGCACACAGTCACCTCTGATGATCACGGGGTCCATGAGGGGTCTGGGCCTCCTAAAATCCACCACCAGCTCCTTGGTTTTGCTGGTGTTCAGGTGTAGGTGGTTTGAGTCGCACCATTTAACAAAGTCATTGATTAGGTCCCTATACTCCTCCTCCTGCCCACTCCTGATGCAGCCCACGATAGCAGTGTCGTCAGCGAACTTTTGCACGTGGCAGGACTCCGAGTTCTATTGGAAGTCCGATGTATATCGGCTGAACAGGACCAGAGAAAGTACAGTCCCCTGTGGCGCTCCTGTGTTGCTGACCACAATGTTAGACGTGCAGTTCCCAAGACGCACATACTGAGGTCTGTCTTTAAGATAGTCCATGATCCATGCCACCAGGTATGAATCTACTCCCATCTCTGTCAGCTTGTCCCTAAGGAGCAGAGGTTGGATTGTGTTGAAGGCGCTAGAGAAGTCTAGAAACATAATTCTTACAGCACCACTGCCTCTGTCCAAGTGGGAGAGGGATCGGTGTAGCATATAGATGATGGCATCCTCCGCTCCCACCTTCTCCTGATATGCAAACTGCAGAGGGTCAAGGGCGTGTTGAACCTGTGGCCTCAGGTGGTGAAGCAGCAGCCTCTCCATGGTCTTCATCACATGTGATGTCAGAGCAACAGGCCGGAAGTCATTCAGCTCACTAGGACGTGATACCTTTGGGACTGGGGTGATGCAAGATGTTTTCCAAAGCCTCGGGACTCTCCCCTGTTCCAGGCTCAGGTTGATGATGCGCTGTAGAGGACCCCCCAGTTCCGATGCACAGACCTTCAGTAGTCGTGGCGATACTCCATCTGGACCCGCTGCTTTGCTGGCACAAAGTTTCCTCAGCTCTCTGCTCACCTGCACTGTTGTAATTATGGGTGGGGATGTCTCACTCTGGTATCAGCAGAAGGATGTGTGGAGGGTGCAGTACTCCGAGGTGAGAGTGGGTTAGGGTGGTCAAACCTGTTAAAGAAGTTGTTCATTTGGTTTGCTCTCTTCACGTCTCTCTCGATGGTGGTACCCCGCTTCGAGCTGCAGCCAGTGATGATCTTCATCCCATCCCACACTTCCTTCATGCTGTTATTCTGCAACTTCTGCTCCAGCTTTCTCCTGTACTGCTCCTTCGCCGCCCTGAGCTGGACTCGGAGTTCCTTCTGCACGCGCTTGAGCTCAGACTGATTACCGCCTTTAAAAGCCCTTTTCTTCTGGTTCAAAAGGCCCTTGATGTCACTTGTAATCCATGGCTTGTTGTTAGCATAGCAGCGTACAGTTCTTACTGGACTTACAATGTCCATACAGAAGTTGATGTAGTCAGTAGTGCAGTCAACAGCTTTCTCAATGTTCTCACTATGTGATCCCTGCAGGATATCCCAGTCTGTAGTTCCAAAGCATTCTCTCAGAAACTTCTCTGCCTCCGGGAACCACTTCCTGAATGAGCGTGTGGTTGTAGATAGGACCCTCACTCTTGGTTTGTACTGAGGCTGAAGTAGAACCAGGTTATGATCTGCTTTCCCAAGCGCAGGCAGCGGGGTGGCGCAGTATGCATCTTTAACGTTTGCATACAGTAAATCAATAGTCTTATTTGACTATTGACCTTGTCCTCTTCCACTACTGTTAATGATGTAGTCAATTTATAGGTTCAAACATCATTTTTTAATCAGCAAATCATAGAAAATTGTACCATAAACACATCATACAGTACTCTGTTTCAAATCTGTGGGTGCTATAAGGAATGCTTCTGCCACCTCCTTCAATGACAGCTGAACTCTAACATAATAAACATAATCCAGAAGGGTGGCACACAAATCAGTAAATGCCTTTACAAAAACAACAAAACTGCTGCCCTTTACAGGCTACAGTTTGGAAACAATAACAAAATTTGTCAACATCAGTAAACACACCTTATGTTTCCTCACCAGCTTGACAGGGATAAAGAAATGCAACATACAGTATATAAAAATTGATAGGATAAAATATTTTTCTTTTCATTGTTACATACTAAAGGTCTTAGGTACAATATAGTACTCTTCAAATAACAAATTAACAAATAAGCAAATTTCAGATTTCTATCTGGTGGCAGATGATCTTTATTTTACAATGCCATGAGGCAGTGCTGTTGGAAGTACAGTAGTTAAGGCTAATGCCTCAGAGTTCCAGGGTCCTCCAAATCCAGGAATTATTTCTGTGAATTTTGTTTGTGTCTTCACCTAATGACAACACAGATTTTGGCCAGCTTCTCCCCACATGTCAAAGATGTGTACATGTGTTTGACAAACTATTTTCAATTACTCTAATATTACAGAGTGGCCTGTGATAGACTGGTGTCCTGTCCAGGGTAATGATATTCTTTCTATGAGATTATGATATTCATTTGACCTTAAGGCTTGACAAACCTAATATTACAGAGTGGCCTGTGATAGACTGGTGTCCTGTCCAGGGTAAGGATATTCTTTTCATGAGATTATGATATTAATTTGACCTTAAGGATTGACAAACACTCATCACACTCCATCTTTTCTGAAAAAAAAACCAGCAAAGGGATTTTTCTTCTATGCATTTTGGATAGTAGAATACAAAGTTAATCAAAATACTTCTCCTGACAATTCATATTTTGCATTGAGCGATATAATTTACCCACAGAAACTCATACTTCAACAAAATTATCAACAACTGTAACCTTTTATTTCAATTTATGTGTTGAAAGAGCAGTGGGATTTTCCTGCTATAATAGCACAGGATGTGAGGGATATGAAAGTATAACATGCAATACTTGTAACACTATGCTAAAATTCAAGCTATGGCAAATTAAAGCAGTTAATGGATCTTATAATTTTGATTTTTTTTTAAATACACTTGAATTGGACTAGTGAAATTAAAGTTGTCAAGAACTGATGCATCTTAATTATCTTTTAGAGTATCATTTTTGTATATATAGCTATTTTTTCATAATGCTGTTCTCCCCCTTTAGTGATAGCTTTCAAGAAGATGACTTCTCACTCTGGCTCATCATACTTTGTTAATTCTCTAAATCCCTCACCCTTACTTTATTAACATTATTGCGATCAGTGTGGATATTTTTTGTGTTCAGACTGCACTGCATTTTCGAGCTGGGGTAGTGAAAACAGTTATTAAAGTTAGTGTTCATTATTTGGTTGACTGGTCAAAATATTTTGCAAGATACTTCAGTCTCATGTGATTCAAAATTGAGTTGGTTCTAATGTTGCATTACAGATTTTGAACACAACAGCAGTGTTAGTATCAGCGTAAAAATTCTGCCTTGTTCCTGATGCTGTCACAAGACTCTTGGCCCACAGCTCTGTACTAGATTAATCAAGTTTGAAAATGAATGGGTGTTTGAATGGTGTACAATGTAGTCAGAAAGTCCTCGATTATGATACTCATGCATTAGCCTGAGATAAATGGCAAAAAAATAAACAACCAGCTCTGGCCCACTGAATTCATATGCTAATCTAAACTACTATAGATTAGTTGAAGATATAGAAGTCTACAGGTGTGAATGGTTCTGTCAAACAGAGGGGCTATGAAGCCCTATCATTGGGTGAGGTCAATTTTTACCTTTAGGATGTAGTACTTGAGTGTTGTATCGTGTTAGCCATCTTGCCTGAAGAAGGGGCCTGAGTTGCCTCGAAAGCTTGCATATTGTAATCTTTTTAGTTAGCCAATAAAAGGTGTCATTTTGATTGACTTCTCACTACATTTAGGATGATCTATAATAATAAAAGGCAAAGCCCTCACTGACTGATTCACTCACTCACTGACTGACTGACTCACTCATCACTAATTCTCCAACTTCCCGTGTAGGTGGAAGGCTGAAATTTGGCAGGCTCATTCCTTACAGCTTACTTACAAAAGTTAGGCAGGTTTCATTTCAAAATTATACGCGTAATGGTCATAACTGGAACCTCTTTTTTGTCCATATACTGTAATGGAAGGCAGCAAGATGGCCGTAGGAGACTGAGTTGCGTGTCGCGTCATCACGCCTCCCACGTAATCACGTGAACTGACTGTGAACTCAGTACGTAGAAAAGAAGGAGAAGCCCCAAAGAGCGCTGAAGAAAACATTCATTACACAATTGACAAGGCAGCGAAACAATAAGAAGCGAGTGAGTGACGCATACAAGCATCTTCATAAGACACGAGGTATAAAAAAGCATGGTGTAAACCGTAAGTCTAAATTAACTTTATAGAAACGCTCCCGCTGCCGATTGCAATGCCATATTCGCGAGATACAAGTTTAATGAGAAGACACAAGGTATAAACGAGAGTTTGCATCACTTTGTAACAGAGTTAAAATTGCTGTAGCGAGAAACTTTTAACTGCCGGGTCTTAGCTAACATTAAATAAACCCGTGGACATCGCAACATCACACAAGAGAGCGGCTCACGTGAAGTGACTGAACGCAGCTGGAGTGATCACTTCCATGAATCAAACCTGTTCAAAAAACACATTACACAATTGATAAGGTAGGAAAAGAATATGAAACAAAGTACGGTATAAACCATAACTTTAAATTAAGTTTATAGAAACGCTGCCGTTTGCAATACCATATTCGCCCCTGCGAAGCGCGGTGATTTTGCTATATATATTAAACTATTTCAACCATTGTATGATCTGCTTCTCGCAACTGAAAGAGGGCACCGTGGCAGAAGTTAGCCGACTTGCTCACCAACCACAAGCGTTACCTGGTAGGTAACCACCCATACAATCAGACTGTGAATCAAACTACGAATGCCTGCAATGTAATTACCCTGATCTACATGCTGTCAAATGAACGAACCACACGCCGTGGCACAACGTTAGGGGCTTCGCCTCTACGTCCGAGGATCGATTCCCGTAAGGGAGTGCAGTGACTGTGTACTCCTGATGAGCCCACAATTACGGCGAAACATGTGTCGCATACTATGCATCTTCAAAGCACGGTGTAAACAGTAAGTTTAAATTGAGTTTATAGAAACGCTCCCGCTGCCGTTTGCAATACCATATTAGATGACTTTGTAACAGAGTTAAAATTGCTGGAGCGATAAATTTTTAACTGCCGGGTCATGTCGCGTGTTCTTGGGTAGGTACACCAAAAAATGTATACATTTATGCATGTAATGGGCAAACAAAAAATGTACTATACCCGAAAGCACTACAGTAGTATTCAATGTATCTTTACTTCTTAAATGTTAATGTTTTACTGTTTAATAATTTATACGCTTCTTATATGTTATTCAGATTCTTTTATCAAAATACCAGTAACAGCGCACTGCACGATAACGTGGAGTGAATATACTTGACATGACCATTCATAGTATTTATCCTCTTTCTCTGTACGTTTACCATTCATTTGCTCAGAGGTTGATGCTCTTGCTGCTTAATGAGCAGCTCTTCACCCTAGCGTCCCGCTGCTTCTCTTCTTTCGTCGGCATCTTTTCCCGTTAAAACTGATTTTTTTTTAAAACTTAGTATGTTTTCTTTAATTTTTCAGTTAAGCTGGCACTTAAGTCTTCAATCTGCCTCAAGAATGATTAGCAAAGGTGGTAGACAATGAAAACGTCAGCCGTACGCATCCGCCACGCACGCACTAGTGCGCGCAGCTGTGAGTTGACTCTACAATAAAATAAAATAAAGATAAAAAGAGTAATAACTTGCAGCACCGCTATTCAATTACACTTGCCTAACGCCTCTCCTAAGGGGAAATACTGTGGGATCTGGGCATCCGTCAAAGCAGCAATCACAAGCCTGATTAGAAAGCGGGAAGCTGTGATTTGTCCTCTCCCTCCCATGTAACAATCACAGCCCGTGTTGCAACGCACTATGTATGTATATGTATATATGTGTATGTGTGTGTATATGTATGTGTATATATATATATATATATATATGTTCATATGTGTGGGAAAGCGAATAGTAGACGTGACGTAGTATATGTGTACCAAATTTCAAGTCAATAGGTGAAACGGTTTGCGAGCTACAGGTGATTTAAAATCCTGGACAGACAAACGAATAGCCACGGTAGCGTATTATAGAAGAACATTTTACTGTTTAATAATTTATATTTATATGCAATGTGCTTCTTATATATTACTTCATATTCTCATATGATAATGATGTTAATGTTGTTTATATTGATTTCTATGTTATTGTAAGTGCCCTTTATTTGTGGAAAAATAAATTTGGCAATTAAACTTATTTTATACATACATTTTATTTTTTTCTCTTGCACTCAGTGAGCGAATCCACTGGGTAATCAGCTATATATATATATATATATATATATATATATATATAGATAGATAGATATGTATATATAGATAGATATGTATGTATATATATATATGTATATATAGATAGATATGTATGTATATATATATATATATATATATATATATATATATAGATAGATATATGTGTATGTATGTAGATATACAAATATGTATATGTGTATATATATGTAGATATACAAATATGTATATGTGTATATATATATGTAGATATACAAATATGTATATGTATATATGGGTATATATATGTAGATATATAAATATGTATATGTATATATGTGTATATATATGTAGATATACAAATATGTATATGTATATATATGTATATATGTGTATATATATGTAGATATACAAATATGTATATGTATATATGTATATATGTGTATATATATATGTAGATATACAAATATGTATATGTATATATATGTGTCTGTATGTGTGTATATATATATATATATATATATATATATATATATATATATATATATATATATATATGTATGTGTGTGTGTGTGTGTGTATGTGTATATATATGTTGATATATGTATATATATGTGGATGTGTATATGTATATATATATGTATATATGTTTATGTATATATATGTTTACATAACCTCTTTAACACACTACTTCTCCGCTGCGAAGCGCGGGTATTTTGCTAGTAATGTAATAAAGGATACATCCATGATTCTCAGCAATGACATTCTTCATTTGTAAATGGCAGACAAATAATAAAGTAAAATTTCCAGGACTATTCACAAGATGTTTTGCATTTTGAAATGCACAAAGGCACTGAGGATAATACGACTGCACACTGAAAGTAAAATAGTCATCAAGTAACGAGATGGCAGTGCACACAAAGCATGGCTTAATGGTAGCCAGCCACAAGTGGTGGAAATCCATAGCACACGTTACCCTACATATTCTTCGTAATGGGCAATCAGGTCTCAATTGTAGTTCAGTAAATATGCAACAACAGGCACCAATATGAAAAAAGGCTCTAATTTTGGCAAACTTTGAATGTGGCAAGTTGGAAAGTGGCAAAATGAAAGTTTCTGATTTTGGCAACACTAAAGACAGATGGCTCTGTAGTTATACACATGTAATTATATATTAACATCCCCAATGTCTCTTCAAACTGGTTATAACAGATCAGACAGCACACATATTGCCAGCTTGAGCCAGACAGTGCTTCATCTAAAAGTGCAATCAATATTCAAGACAGAGACAAGCCAGAATTCTTTCATTATTGCATATACTACATACATAGTACATCTCAGCTCACTAGTGACAAATTACAGTAAATATCCCCAAACATGACCTGCTCAGTCATCAAGAAACAGAAAGTGCTTTATATTGTGCTACAAACATAATTCTGATGTGAAGTTGCATTTCTAAACAGAGCAGTCTCTGAAAAGAGAGCAATGTAGCAGAATGGAACATAATTACAAAAAACTAAAGGGACTTTCAAGGAGCCAGCATAACTGAGGTGAAAATGTTTGCTGTAAATTACTGATGGTAACTTGAAGACCCAACATTGGATCTAAAATTATACTTTAGGCAAGAGAATAATATCAAGAATGAGACAAAAGTTACAATGTAGCTGAACAAGAAAAAAAGTCAATATCCTCTAGTGGCTCAATCCATTTGAAAACTATAGTCCCTAATTATAACAAAGCCACATGAAACAACTTAAGCACATGTGCCAAATGCAATGAGAAAAAATGGCACGAAGCCTTTATGCAAAACAACTTGCCGTAGAAAAAGCTACCGAATATGCTTATATGTTAAATGATGTGTTCAGAAGTATGCAATCAGGAAATGTTCATTTTGTCTGATAATTTTTGCTTTACTCTATACTACTCTATCAGTGTTCACTTTATATAATAAGGCCTTAAACAAAATATTAATTTCAAAAACACATCTCAGATATACAATGTATCAATTTGGAAAGAGGCGGTAAAATTAATGAAAATGACCGGGAGATAGACATAGTAAAAGAACAAGTGAAAGTAAAAATAGTAAGTCTAACCAGTCTTTTTGTCAGAACTGAAACATAACCAGAAACTCAGAATCAAGAGCAAAAAGGATTTTTAGTATTCAGAAATACATGTTTCTATTTCCTCAAACTCATTTAGTCTGAAACAGCTTCACCTATAGAAAAATAGATTGTGTTGTGGCCTAAAAGTAAATATATTCAACTTTTTCAATTAATTCTAAATTCAAAACTAAAATTAAATTCATAATCCTTGGGTCCCAAAGCAGATGTGTAACTTTTAAAAATTAATTCATAAATTCTCACCAAAAAATAAACTGCAGATCATAACATATAGAAAGCAACAGATGCAAGGCAGTACCACTACTGTACCTTGATGGAGGACCACCTGTCCATCGCAGGAGAAATTCACATATACAAGGTCAAGGAGCATGAAGCCAAGTTTCCTGAAGATGCATCAGTAATTATAACATCAGGCAAATTACAAGAGAGTAAAAGATCAAGCGTCTTTTTCATACAAAGCAGTATATATTTGCATGTTTAGGGAAGCAAAAAGCTAAAACAATGAGTAAAAAACGAAGAAACATGATACATCTAGGAGCTCTACTGTATGTAACAAATAGTTAAATCTGTGTGATAGATTGGTTTTAGCAGTGTTATGTTCTTGTCATTTTATTACAATACAGATCATATTTTGCTGGGACTATCTGGATCTCCTAATGCACTATTAAACAGCACCTGTCCCACTCCAAAATACTACTGCTTGTAATTACATAATTGGGTCTGTTATACCAAGGTCTAAAAATAATAATAATAATAATTCTTTGCATTTATATAGCGCTTTTCTCACTACTCAAAGCGCTCAGCAATTGCAGGTTAAGGGCCTTGCTGAAGGGCCCAACAGAGCAGAGTCCCTTTTGGCATTTACGGTTTTTGAACCGACAACCTTCCAATTGCCAGTGCATATCCCTAAACCTCAGAGCCACCACCCCGTTTTTCCTCCACAAGCCACATTTTTCCTCCACAAGTACTATGTATACAAGGAACTGTTAACTTACCATGGCTGAAGCTTATTCGTGGAAGAATGTCTTCAAAAGAAGCAGCAAAGGCCACCAATACACACAAAGTTAAAAGTGTAAAATAATCCACTGGCATGATCCACATGGCTACTGAAACAGCAAGTAGTTTCACTTAAATGTCAGAGTGTATTTTCCAAGGCACTCGGCTAGCAAAGTCAATAAGATTACTAGCAATTGGGAAGTCCAACTTTAGAAGCACTCTTATGAAAAAAGCAAGTCATTTCCAAGGATCTCCACAGTTGGGTTTGGATGCAGGGGGGCTCTCAAGCATTAGTGGTAGATCTACAAGACAAATCAAAGGGCAATTAATTAACATTAAAATATAAGGATTAACAGTTAGAATACTGTGTAAGCGAGAGTGAGAGAAAAGGAAGCCTGTGAAGCTGTAATAACGAAGTATACAAACCATGCAACCGACTGACATGTATTAATTTTAAGGAAAACAAGGAATGAAAACAAAAAAAAAAAGGACGGTCCTCCATCAAAGACAACAAAAATGCCCATACTTATCATTTTAAGAAATTAAATGATACAGCTTATTTCTCTGAATTGCAATGGGGAGTCTTAAAAACACATTATAATATCTATTATAAAAAAAAATCTTGGGATGAGACATTTTTTTCCGGCAACGAGACGTGATCTTTTGAAGGGAGCAGAGAGACACTTCACATCACGCAAGACGGTCAAGTCACGTCATACTTACAACCTTTGGAAGCAAGTCATGTGAGATGGTGACTTTTGCAAGTCACGCCCTACTTACAATCATTTTCAAACAAGACCACGGTCATCTAACCTCTCAGTTGTTGGAATGCTTTTGGCAGACCCACTTCCTGTGCTCTCAGCTCTTAAAAATTTTAAACGTTCTAGATGACACGTCAATGACTAAGTGAAGAAGAAAGAGCAGCGTGTCAAAAAGAGACCAAAAAGCGTTGGAGAGAAAAGAATGCAAAAAAGAAAGCAAAAAAGAACAAAAATAATCTATGTACAAATTCTGAAAATAAGGAAAGTAATAATCAGACCGTGCCGTGAAGACTTTTTGCCTAGAGATTTAACCACGCTTGGGGCCGGAAAAAGACAAAGTAGAACGTTGTAAAGAATTCAAAAACTTTGGAGCGATACACATGAAAATTAGCTTAGAGATAATGGAAGTAGGAAATTTCGAAGGTCTCAAAAAAAACGATAGTAAAGATTGCATTAGTGCAAACAAACGGAAAGTATTACTCGATGAAATAATGTAACAGTGAAAAGAGATCGAATAGTGTTTGAGGATGTCTGGGGGAGAAGAGAGACAAGGCAGTGAGACAAAAGGACATCTGCTATACAGACATGTAAACGTTCGAAGCGACACACAAGATGCAGATCATACAGCACTGCAGCAGCAGCAAGCCAGCAGCTGATCGAGCAAAGAGGAGGTTAAAAAAAATAAAACAAATAAATGCATTTGTTTCCCATTGTTTCACCATTTAAGAGGGGTTTCGAGGAGCAGCCGCTTCTGCTTAGGGTGAGTTCAGCCCTCCTCTTGACAATGTAGCACAGGCGGGGGCATGGGGGGTTGACGAATGAAGCGAGCAGGGAGCAAAGCTAGTGTGTGTATATATATATATATATATATATATATATATATACACACACACACATATATATACACATACACACACACACACATACAATTTAACTTACAAATTTATTTATTTAAAGAGCTTCTATAAAAAGCCAAATTGCCCCCGGGCACAAAAAAAGTTCTGATGCAACCGGTGTTCCTTTTTTATAAATGTGAAAATCATTGCAAACGGCTGATACTAGGTTTCCTGGTTACTTTTTCTTTACAATGTTGAAGGGTTTTTTTTTTTTTGTTCTTTATTTCACCTTATACAATTTCTTGTATTAGGAATTTGTTAGTTTTCGCATACCCCTTGGGGTCAGAGAGCAGGGTCAGCCATTGTACAGCACCCCTGGAGAAATTGAAGGTTAAGGGCCTTGCTCAAGGGCCCAGCAGAGAAGGGTCTCCTTTGGCAGTGACAGGGATTTGAACCAGCAACCTTCGGGATACCAGCGCAGATCCTTAGCCTCAGAGCCACCACTCCGCCTGGCTCCGCCAGAGCCACCTGGTTGTACTAGGGTTTGCCGCTACTTTGACCAGCTTTACATTTTCAGGCTCTGGAATGGCAGCTAAAAGTAGATACAAGACCTTTCTCTGTGTCCACCAAATTATGGACACTAGCCTGCACTTTATTACAATTTACAGAATAATCAACAGAAAACTGGCTGCTGATGTATGTCACATAGATCAGAGCCCCAAAGGTACTATTCAGCACCAGTGTATATTGGAATTGTCCACCTCAGCCCTGCAGCCATCATCAGCCCAGATTCAAAAAACTTCTCTTCCAGTGACATTTGGCCTTTGGTTAATTCCTTTCTGGTTTATCAATTGCTATTTGTATTTTATTATAAACACATTACAGGACTCTCAATGTGTGAATCAGTACATTTTACATGCATACATATAATTGAGTTAAGGTGAATAACCCAATTAAGGCAGAAACCTGGTTTCTTAATAATCTGTGTTTATATGCATGTAATCTTTTTCTTTGCAAAATCCTCCAATGCTATTAAATGTCCTTTAACTGGTCAAAAAAAAAATCAAAATCAAAGGTCACTTATAGTGATAATTTGAAAATAAGGATGACGCCTGTGGTCATTTTCATGTGTTTTATGAATGTGTTTAGTCAAATTGACGCTGTATTCATAAGTTTCTGTTACTGGATTGCATGCAGCAAACCCTTTTCGGTTAGGTTGTGCAACTGAGCCCTGCAAAGGACCCTGTATGTGTGCTTCTTGCCTTATAACCAGTGCTGATGGTGTAATAATAATACAGGTATTTTTACTTCAGTAAGACAAGTACTGCGTTAGGTTACTTGTGTTACGTTGACCAGTTACATTTTAACTTACTTTTAACATGTTATCCTACTGCTCTTGAGATCGTACTGCTGATCTTAGCATTGTACATTCAGCTCATCAACATGAATTTAGAGATTTTTGAATTTGATGGCCCATCATTTGCCTCTGGAAATTTATTTTGTGGACGTTTTTACCCATGGCTGCTGAAAGCGTGTGGGAAGCAAATATAAGCACAGGCTAACACAGTACAATAGACATGCGCAGACTGCAAAGTCCTTAACAAGTAAAGTTATGGGTTTACATGGCCGTATAATCATAATTTTCATAGATAAACATACTCAATAACCAGATTTCTCAAATAGGAATATGGGTTTACATGGCATTTTAGAAATCAGGCCACTGTATATAATAACATAATCAGGTTATTGAAGCACATATAATTGTGTTAAATGAGAAATGTTCTATCAATAAATATTTGATATTTCATCGGAATAGTTAAACTCTTAAAAAAAACAAAATTATCACGGGTGGATTTAGTTTAATACTTAAAAGGAAACACCTAATGAAATAGGTCCCCGTTCTTTTAGCACATAACTCTGATCAATAAAATTCTTTCTGGAAACGAACACTTTCAAAATAACAGTGATTTTTTGAAGTACTATGTATGTATCACATGTATATGTATCACATTACCATGATTTGGACACAGAACAAACAACACCCAAACATGTATGTTTAATATCAAATTACATCAATTCAGATTCAAACAACAGTGATCCTTTTCTCGTGTACAGGAAAAGGCTGATGATTAACATAAAATGAACTGAGTGATTAGTTATACTATCACTACCCCAATACAACTTCTAGATTAAATGTGACCGAACCAGCAATTTTCAAATTATAACCTCTTGATAGACCGTGTCACTCTGCTATAAACAGAGAGGCTTAATGACTGCTGGTTTCACAGGTTTGCCTGCTAGGAAATAATACATTGTGCAGCAGTCAAAATGTGAAGTTAATTTCTGGTCAATTTAAAAGAACACATTTTTGCAAAACCAGTAAATAATTTTATGACTCAGAGAGAGGATACAAAAATCTAACAAAAACTACCTAAGAGCTATCAAGTGGTGCAGTCAAGCTTAATGAGGCATTATGTTTATGTACGTTTTTATTCACTTGTTGCATTTCTAAAAAAGAAAAAAAAAACCACAAAACTTCATTTGGCCAGGCTGAATACAACAAACATCTGTCAAATCAAGGAAATAGTCATGCTTCAACATAATACACTGCAAAAAAAAAAAAAAAGAGAGGGAGAGAAAGCAAGACTCCATCCATCCATCCATTTTCCAACCCGCTGAATCCAAACACAGGGTCACAGGGGTCTGCTGGAGCCAATCCCAGCCAACACAGGGCACAAGGCAGGAACCAATCCCGGGCAGGGTGCCAACCCACTGCAGGAAAGCAAGACTCATTCATGGTAAAACAATTTTTTGGAAGAAAACAATTTTCCTCTACATACATAGTATGTGCTAACTTCAAATACGACTTTCATTTAATTCATACGACTTTAATTTCTCTTGATTGGTACTATCATTATGATACTTTGAAAAAGCATCCACTTGCCTCAAGCTGTCTCGCCCACACCTCAGCCACATTGCCTGACAACAACCTGCTATGTGCAGTTAAATTTCTGAACATGTTCCCACAATAGTTGAATTTCCTTACCATTATCAATTAAGCAAACAATAATTAACACACATACCATATCATTCTCAAAGGCCATTATCATGGCTGCCACCCTCTCCTGCTCCTACTCGTCTATATGCACTTTGAATGCATTAATGCATGCTATACTTTTAAACCCAATGCTGATTTCAATTTCTCCAGTATCTACTCATGGAATGTTATTTAACAAAGCAGTCCAGAAAAACACTTACTAAAGTAGCACACAAAAGCAAAATCAGCAGATTGCAGGCATCATTTCACAGGTGAAATAATCTAACTGCAGATTATAAACATTAATAATAAATGCTGGATTAGTGATTTTATTCCAGTAATGTGAACATATTCAACAGAAACAGAACTTTAGTACTCCTAGTGCCAGATCCTGATACTTGATATCAGAAAGGCATATCCCTAGCATGCACTATTACACCTGCCTATTGACACTGCCACTTACTGTGTAGTTTTGCATCATCTTCCTTAGCTATTCCCATTTTTATAAGGGGTTACTATTTTTTACTGGGTTTGAGCATGATTTTTTTCTGGGCTTACGACCAGCTCCAAAATGGAAACTGGGTTTGACGATTTTCTGATATACTGATTAAAAAAAACATAATTTAAAAAAAAAAAAAAAAACCTCTTAAAAGGGAAATCAGTGAAAGCTGTGCAGTTTCTGTGTAGCAACCAAAGCCACATTCGAAGAGCAAAGACTACAGACCAATTTAAATTTCTATACAAATATTATAAGCATTCACTGGAGTGAAAACATTCCCAAGGTAAAAACTGAATCTAGAGGTGCAAAGGCTAATTGCTCTGAAACATTTGTCAAAATGAAGGAGGGTGAAAACTGATGGTGCAGAGTGGCAAAAGTTTTCAGTAGTACCCATTTGGTTTTCTAAGGTGGCATGTTATATACTGATACTAGCAAAATACCCGCGCTTCGCAGCGGAGAAGTAGTGTGTTAAAGAGGTTATGAAAAAAAAAGGAAACATTTTAAAAATAACGTAACATGATTATCAATGTAATTGTGTTGTCATTGTTATAACCGTTGCTGTCTTTTTTATATATATATATATATATATATATATATATATATATATATATATATATATATATATATATATATTATATATATAATATACACACACACATAAACATTTATATACATATACATATATATATACATATCTACATATACACATCTACATATATATACACACATACATAAACACACACATAAGACTTACTGACTGAAACGGGCTTTCACGAAAAAAGTTAGGGCTTTGCTACAGGATACACCCTCCACAAGTTAACCAAGTAAAAATAAAATATATATTTCTGTTTTATTTAAACCTTTTAAGTTCGTATGCATAGCCCCATTTGGCTGTTTAATTTTTATTTTCTTTCTTCAGTAATATTTAATCTCCTTAAAGAAAAAGAACATATCCATATTACTTTTTTTGTATCTCTGTAGTAATATTTTAGTGTAAAAGAATAACCAGTATTTAAACCTTTTATGTTACTTTATACATTTATTTTACACAATGTTGAAAAATTAATAAGAAACCTACATATTTTGGCAGCTGCTGCTTTCATTTTCAATGAAATGAAAAAAGCTCTCCAAGAGAAAACGTCAATAAAGAAGAAACAGTTTGCACTATCTAAAAATCAGAAACCCTCATTTATAAAAGTTTGCTGCAGATGACTTAACTGAAAATAAATGAATAGTTCCTATGTGTATAATACATATTTATCTATTTTACTTATGCCTTTACTCCACCAACTTACAACATCTCAGGTACAATTTGTTACATTATATAAAACACAGCAACACTCATAACAATGACAACACAATTACATTGACAATCATGTTACGTTATTTTTAAAATGTTTCCTTTTTTTTTCATAACCTCTTTAACACACTACTTCTCCGCTGCGAAGCGCGGGTATTTTGCTAGTGTGTGTATCTATATGTAGATGTGTATATGTAGATATGTATATATATGTATATGTATATAAATGTTTATGTGTGTGTGTATATTATATATATAATATATATATATATATATATATATATATAAAAAAGACAGCAACAGTTATAACAATGACAACACAATTACATTGACAATCATGTTACGTTATTTTTAAAATGTTTCCTTTTTTTTTCATAACCTCTTTAACACACTACTTCTCCGCTGCGAAGCGCGGGTATTTTGCTAGTGTGTGTATATATATGTAGATGTGTATATGTAGATATGTATATATATGTATATGTATATAAATGTTTATGTGTGTGTGTATATTATATATATAATATATATATATATATATATATATATATATATATATATATATATATATATATATAAATATATATAAAAGACAGCAACAGTTATAACAATGACAACACAATTACATTGACAATCATGTTACGTTATTTTTAAAATGTTTCCTTTTTTTTTCATAACCTCTTTAACACACTACTTCTCCGCTGCGAAGCGCGGGTATTTTGCTAGTATATATATATATATATATATATATATATATATATATATATATATATATATATATATATACATATACACACATACATGCAGTTTTAATAACACAGAAATCAATATAAACATTAACATCATTATCATATGAGAATATGAAGTAATATATAAGAAGCACATTTCATATAAATATAAATTATTAAACAGTAAAATCTTCTTCTGTAATTTGCTACCGTGGCAATTTGTGTGTCTGTCCAGGATTTTAAATGACCTGTAGCTCGCAAACCGTTTCACCTATACACTTGAAATGTGGTACACATATAGTACGTCACGTCTACTATCCGCTTTATGGGTGATGATTGTTTTACTCTTTTAATCTTTATTTTATTTTATTGTAGAATCAACTCCTATCTGCGCACAGGAGGGCAGCCGTGGGCGGATGCGTATGGTGTATTCACTCCATGTTATCGTGCATTGCGCTGTCAGTGGTATTTTGATAAAAGAATTTGAACAACATATAAGAAGCGTATAAATTATTAAACAGTAAAACATTAACATTTAAGAAGTAAAGTTACATTAAGTACTACTGCAGTGCCTTCGGGTATACCTCATTTTTTGTTTGCCCATTACATGCTTAAATGTATACATTTTTTGGTGCACCTACCCGAGAACACGCGACACATAACCGAGCGTGGGAGAAGCATGGATTTTAAACACGTGTTGAGTTCATCTGCTGGTCTCCCTCGTGGAATAACTGGTAATGTTTGACTAAAATCTACAGCGAGTAAAACGACATTACCTCCTATTATTTTTTTTACGATCTGTGAGATCTTGCTTTTTTCGGTTCAAGGCTTCATAAGCTCTTTTATGTTGTATGGTGTACTTATCCCAAACCATCATCTTTGAATGTTGCAAGACTTTCGCCTTGTATGTAGATCGGGGTAATTACATTCATTGCATTCCTAGTCTGAATCACAATCTGATTGTATGGGTGGTTACCTGGCACTGTAGGGTTGCCACCCGTCCTTTAAAATACGGAATCGTGCCGCGTTTGAGAATGAAATTGCGCGTCCCATTTTGAATCAATACTGGACGGGATTTATCCCGTATTTTTTTTATAATTTTTTTTTTAAAGCAGCGTGTCATGCAAATCATCCCACACGCATTTTATGAAGATGCCTCCTTTCCTACTTTTGATTGGGTAATACTTGATGTCATCGTTAGTTTGATTGGTCTTTTTAACTGTCCAGTGAGGAGGGCGTGTCTTTTAAGTAGAGTCTGCAAAGTGTTGGCACTGAGATGTGGCGTCAGCGCCATAGTTGAAGCCCCTAACGTTGCGGTCAGCAAGTCGGCTAACAACCGCCATGTGCCGTCTTTCAGTTGCGAGAAGCAGATCATAGAATGGTTGAAACTGTTGCCCCTAACGTTGCGCCACGGCGTGTGGTTCGTTTATACCTCGTGTCTTCTCATTAAACTTTTATCTCGCGAATATGTTATTGCAATCCGCAGCGGGAGCGTTTCTATAAACTTAATTTAAACTTACGTTTTACACCGTGCTTTGTTTCCCTTATGAACATGCTTGTATGCTTAACTCGCTCCGTTCTCAATTGTTTAATTAATTTTTTGCTCTTCGCTGTTTGCGGCTCTTCCTCCATTTCCCCCTACTTCGTTCTTTTATCTCGCGAATATGTTATTGCAATCCTTAACGGGAGCGTTTCAATAAACTGATTGAAAATAGTTTTGCATTTACCTTTTTAGTAAAAGGCGAGCTTTTAAGCCTGAGAAATCACCCCGTAAATGCACACGTTTAATTGCACATGTGTTAATATGTATGGTTACACAGTATTAAAAGACAGTGAACAACGTCAGTTACCTTTGTTCCCGCGTTTGATAAAAGGTGAGCTTTTAAGCCTGAGAAATCACCCCGTAAATGCACACGTTTAATTGCACATGTGTTAATATGTATGCTTACACAGTATTAAAAGACAGTCAAAAATTAACGTCATTTACCTTCGTTCCCGCGTGTGACTCATGCTGTAAATCTCTTCCTTGTTTTTAGTTCACGTGATTACGTAGGAGGCGTGATGACGCGATACGTAACTCCACCTCCTCCATTACAGTGTATGGACAAAAAATATGTTCCAGTTATGACCATTACGCTTTGAATTTCGAAATGAAACCTGCCTAACTTTTGTAAGTAAGCTGTAAGGAATGAGCCTGCCAAATTTCAGCCTTCCACCTACACGGGAAGTTGGAGAATTAGTGATGAGTGAGTCAGTCAGTCAGTGAGTGAGTCAGTGAGGGCTTTGCCTTTTATTAGTATAGATTCTGCAACAAGTAGGAGCTGCACTCAAGTAATATTATGAGCTGACTTCAATATTCTATTAAGACCTTTGTGGTCCTAAGTCAAGTAAGTGCTATACCAGGACATAATGCAATCAGGGAGGATGGACTCTACTGTGTACCTGTAGAAGTCTGAGGAAGTAAGTAAAACTATTCCTTAATCTTTTTGAAGCTATCCCTCTTCAGGTGAACTGTGACACCAATAAATTTAAAGCTGCTGACCATCTCCATAACATTCCCCACCAAATCAGATGGGATATAGTCTGCCTCCTGATTCATGAATTCTATGACTAGCTCCTGACATTAAGGGAGAGACTGTTGTTTGGTTCTGCTGGCATTAAGGAAGAGACTGTTGTCCTGCCAGCACTATATCAGAAGAGCATCTGTAAACCATCTGCTCATTGCTGATGACCTGGTCTGTGATGATGGTGTCAGCAGCACATTTAATGATGAAGACAGAGCCAAGTCTTGCCACAAGGTCATAGTTAAACAAAGAATTGAGAAGGACTCCGCTGATGATCAATGTAGAGGAAGTGATAGGGAATTTGTACAAAGTGGGGTCTGTTAGGAAATCCAAACTCCAGTGGCAATGGTGTTACAAAGTCTCAAGTCTAGGAGCTTGGTGACAAGACTTGAGGAATAACACTGGTAAATGCTCAGCTACAGTCTATAAACAAACAGTTCTTGGGCACAGCACTCTTTATTATACTTGTGTATGAAGAAGGTATGAATTGAAAGAAATGTGTCATTCACTGTTGAGATCTTAAGTAAACTGAAGATAATCCAAAATATCTGGAATATTATGCTTAATTTGTTCCAGCAATAATTTGTCAAAGAATTCCTCACATTTGGGGTGATAATTATGCTAATCCCACTTTTGTTTACTTTAGCACATGCATAACTGTTCTCTTTTTGAAGCTGTCTGGTGGTTAGATAAATCAACACCTTTAAAAGAAGAATGCTAAAACTGGAACTCCAAGCAGGGCTTTTACTGCATACAGTCAGTAACAACACCCTAATATATACTTGTCACAAGTGAAAAGCTCCCATATAACCCCACCCCTTTTGGCACAACATTAAGTGTGAAATTTTGGCCAAAATAAAATATAGCATTTATCACTGATTAAATTTGTTATAGACACATTATTTAAAATGTCTTACATGTACAGTAATCCTTCACTATATCACGCTTCAACTTCCGCGGCTTCCATCTATCGCGGATTTTTATATGTGAGCATTTCTAAATACTGTATATATCGTGGATTTTTCGCTGGTTCGCGGATTTCTGCGGACAATGGGTCTTTTAATTTCTGGTACATGTTTCCTCAGTTGGTTTGCCCAGTTGATTTCATACAAGGGACGCTATTGGCGGATGGCAGAGAAGCTACCCAATCAGAGCATGTATTATGTATTAAATAAAACTCCTCAATGAAATACGATATGTATGTTTGTGCATAGTATATAAACAGTGTGTTTACATACATAATTTCAATGAATCTTACCTAATATCTAAGAGAATATAAAGGGTTTATGCTGTATAACTGTGCAGAAATGTTTATAAGAGTGTGGGAGAGTTTATAAGGGCTTATTGTGAGCAGGGGGGTCGCTCGCACCCCTAGAGGATACGGACGCTCCTCTAAAAAACACTGAAAGACTACCTTCACATTGCTCCTTTTCTTGCTGGGCTTACTTGTGGCTGCTTTGTCGCGCGATATGCTTCCCGCGCAGTGCTTCGCATACTTAAAAGCCCGAACAGCACATATTGATTTTTGATTGTTTGCTTTTGTCTCTCTCTCTCTATCTAACATTCTCTGCTCCTGATGCACACTCCTTTGAAGAGGAAGATATGTTTATATTCTTTTAATTGTAAGACGGAGCTGTCATCTCTGTCTTGTCAAAAAAAGAAACAACTGTTTGTTTGCAGTGTTTGAATAAAGTTCCTGTCTCTACAACCTTCTGTGTTTCTGTGTAAATCTGTGACCCAAGCGTGACAATATAAAAATAACCATATAAACATAAGGTTTTTACTTCGTGGATTTTCACCTTTCGCGGGGGGTTCTGGAACGCAACCCCCGCAATCGAAGAGGGATCACTGTAAACCAGTATTAAGTTAACACAGTAACTTTCTAAAGTACAGGATATTTTTAAAATACAAGGCATGTTTAATAGGAACTCCTATTAGAATTCATGTATTTTTTGCAGTGACTTTTCTACTCTCATATAGAAATAATGAATGATGCAGTTATAAATAAAAATATATATTTAAATGTTTATAGTTATATGCAGTTTCTCTACTTTTATGTTACATTAATTTGAATGTACATGTAAGAACAAGCAAGACCAAATAGCATACTCCTGTGTGTAAATTAAAAAAACATTTTTGTTCTTTTTATATTCTTTTGCTCACAAAAAAGCTTTGATAACCATCAACTTGCAGGTATTGTGTTACAGACTTGTACTGTAACTATCTTCATTCACCTATTTTTATAATACACCTGTTAAATTTAACAGTGAATTACTAGAAAAGCGTAATATATTGAAATAAAGAAAGTTTTTGCTTTAATTACACAAACCAATTAAGTACTCTGAAATGTCCACAAGGGGTAAGGTAAGGTGACCTTTACGTGTTGAGTTAAAATATAAAACAGCAATGGCTCTCAGGAAAAATGTAACAAACGTCAAGGACAGTACCATCCAAATAAGACATTCCATGGAAAGTAGGCAATTACTAGTGAACAGAGGACCAATTGAAAGGATTATAGGTCTTCCAGATCTGCTAAAAACTCCAGCAATGACATTTGTTTGTCCCCTTACAAACCATCACCTGTGCTAAAATATTAAGCTGGCAAGGTTCATATACTGAGGCACTAGACAACTCTTAAGAATGTTACTAAAGGCTTAACACTGAAATGTATGAATATATATGAAATATAAAACCACCTAACAAGGAAACCCATTTCAATCACACATTGCATTAAATGTAAAAACAAAACACGATCCTTAAATAGTGGAGGTTTTTGTGCCAGGAAGATCACTTAGAAAATTACATAAGATTCAGACAGGTCAAGCACCTAAATGTCTTTCAAAAATTAGTTTGCTACATCATGAGTTCAAGGACATTGCATTTTATTAACCCTAAACATCTTTTCAATGTCTCTAAAATGACCCAATAAGTTGCAATAAATAATCAAAACATGGCCAACTAACTCAAAAGACAATACAGTACAGAATATACTAGTCTTAAAACCCTTGAACTACAGCTGTGTGTACAGACAGTTTAATCTTAAATACATTAAATCTTTACCAGGCCTTACTGAACATCTCTTTTTAATGACCAAATACAACTGAATATGGTTGTTTGTATGGGTGTGCCCTGCACTGAGCCGGTTATCTTGTTCAGGCTAATTTGGCAGCCATTCTCAACAGTATCAAAAGCAAGAATGCACTGATACTACTAATTATTTCTAGGTGGCTCTGCCCCCTGCTCGCTTCGCTCACCAACCCTCGTGTGGGCCCTATGTGCTAGTCATTTCCTGGATCTGCTGCTTGCAACGAATCCTGCTGTGCTTTTGAATAAACATGAATATCAACTCTGTCTTTGATATCTCTGTCTATTAATCGCTGACAATTCGTCACATGTTGGTTTATTATATATGTAAGCGTGATCTTTCAGATTCATATACAAATCCAAGAAAATGTCTTTGTGTTTTTCAGGTAAATTTCATATAAAGTGCGATACTTTTGGACGTTCAGTGCATCCGGAAAGTATTCACAGTGCATCACTTTTTCCACATTTTGTTATGTTACAGCCTTATTCCAAAATGGATTAAATTCATTTTTTTCCTCAGAATTCTACACACAACACCCCATAATGACAACGTGAAAAAAGTTTACTTGAGATTTTTGCAACTTTATTAAAAATAAAAAAAACTGAGAAAGCACATGTACGTAAGTATTCACAGCCTTTGCCATGAAGCTCAAAATTGAAATCAGGTGCATTCTGTTTCCCCTGATCATCCTTGAGATGTTTCTGCAGCTTAATTGGAGTCCACCTGTGGTAAATTCAGTTGGTTGGACATGATTTGGAAAGGCACACACCTGTCTATATAACGTCCCACAGTTGACAGTTCATTTCAGAGCACAAACCAAGCATGAAGTCAAAGGAATTGTCTGTAGACCTTCGAGACAGGATTGTCTCGAGGCACAAATCTAGGGAAGGTTACAGAAAAATTTCTGCTGCATTGAAGGTCCCAATGAGCACATTGGCCTCCATCATCCGTAAGTTTGAAACCACCAGGACTCTTCCTAGAGCTGGACGGCCATCTAAACTGAGCGATCGGGGGAGAACAGCCTTAGTCAGGGAGGTGACCAAGAACCTGATGGTCACTCTGTCAGAGCTCCAGAGGTCCTATGTGGACAGAGGTGAACCTTCCAGAAGGACAATCATCTCTGTAGCAATCCACCAGTCAGGCCTGTATGGTAGAGTGGCCAGACAGAAGCCACTCCTTAGTAAAAGGCACATGGCAGCCCGCCTGGAGTTTGCCAAAAGGCATCTGAAGGACTCTCAGACCATGAGAAAGAAAATTCTCTGGTCTGATAAGACAAAGATTGAACTCTTTGGTGTGAATGCCAGGCGTCACGTTTGGAGGAAACCAGGCACCGCTCATCACCAGGCCAATACCATACCTACAGTGTAGCATGGTGGTGGCAGCATCATGCTGTGGGGATGATTTTCAGCGGCAGGGACTGGGAGACTAGTCAGGATAAAGGGAAAGATGACTGTAGCAATGTACAGAGACATACTGGATGAAAACCTGCTGCAGAGCGCTCTTGACCTCAGACTGGGGCGACGGTTCATCTTTCAGCAGGACAACGACCCTAAGCACACAGCCAAGATATCAAAAGAGTGGCTTCAGGACAACTCTGTGAATGTCCTTGAGTGGCCCAGCCAGAGCCCAGACTTGAATCCGATTGAACATCTCTGGAGAGATCTTAAAATGGCTGTGCACCGATGCTTCCTATCCAACTTGATGGAGCTTGAGAGGTGCTGCGAAGAGGAATGGGCGAAACTGGCCAAAGATAGGTGTGCCAAGCTTGTGGCATCATATTCAAAAAGACTTGAGGCTGTAATTGCTGCCAAAGGTACATCGAGAAAGTATTGAGCAAAGGCTGTGAATACTTATGTACATGTGATTTCTCAGTTTTTTTTTTATTTTTAATAAATTTGCAAAAACCTCAAGTAAACTTTTTTCATGTTGTCATTATGGGGTGGTGTGTGTAGAATTCTGAGGAAAAAAATTAATTAAATCCATTTTGGAATAAGGCTGTAACATAACAAAATGTGGAAAAAGTGATGCGCTGTGAATACTTTCCGGATGCACTGTATGGATTTGTATCCATTATTGGCCGTAGAATTTCTAATACTTCTGATTGTTTAACTCTTTTGATTCTATGTTGCATCATTTCTCTGTGATCACAAATATAAACCTGACCGAATTGTGGTTTCTTGGAAATTAAACTTGTAGTAGCTTTAATTGTTGCGGGACCACAGATTCTCATAGCGTGAGATGTAGGTTCAGTTTATTCTCTACTGGGTTAAAGGCTCTTTTTCATGTTGCTTATCATGTAATATCCTCAGCTTAGCTGTCAACAGTAAAATGATCTTGTCAAAAATGCATCAAGTTAGAATTGATGGGAAGGAAACAGGGGGCTGGAAATCACAAGCAGCAGTGTCTTCTTCGCCTTAACTAAATGAATAGCTGCCTATCTAGCTGCCTACCTGTGACAGAGCGTATTGCAAGGCTGAGTGTGCTGCCTTTGCCAAAGGATTGCTAAGGATGTCACCCAGGAAAAACAGCTATACCCTCCAAAATTGTATGGGTTGAGGCACATGCTTAAGATTCTGGGAATTATAGCCTGTTGCCAGACAAGCTGCTAATCTGTGACCGTGCTAACTAGGTGCATTGCCAATTACATTCAGTGACGCACACACATGAAAACACAAAATGATTGAAAACCATGACAAAGTCTGCAGTTTGCAGTGCTATTCATTACCATTAGTATATTATGTACTCATCTATGTCAAACCTAGTTTGCTTTGTTTGGTTCTTAAAAAAAAAAAAGGAAAGATGAAACTTGGTTTAAATTCAGATAAAAAGAAAAAATGTTGGGACTTTTATGTGCTTGTTCATATCTGTGTTATTGTCATAGACAGTGGCCCAGATGTATTACTCATGTAAATGAAATTATCTCTGCTGCAATGTTCATCACTGTACTTGTAAACATGTGTACATACATTGAGTAGTACTCAGTGAAGACCTCTGTACAAAAAAAAAGCTGAACTGAAACAGAAGAGCATTCTGTTAAAAACAAAACACAACACATATCAAAATAGTTAAGAAAAATGCAGTTATTTTAAAACCGAACAGTCAAGTTCAGAGTATGCCTAATATCATCAATAAAAACAGTATAAAGACAATATAATATGATGAGTATCAAAGACCTTGTTTAGTAAAAGTAGACCTACATCCACGAAAGTGATTTTAGAAAAACACAGTGTGCATGTACCCTTTCAGCTAAGCAGAACATTTCTATAAACATCAGCTACAAGGCAGTTGTCGGGGAGTATGAAGAAAATGTTTTTCAATCAGTTTCCCCCACCCCAATGTGCTCAACCAATGAGACAGCCTTGCACTATAAGGCACTTCAGGTACTAAGCAGTAAGGGAAAACAGTAGTAATATAAACATAACTCACAGTTAAACAACAGTATCACTCTTGCAAAATACAATTAATTGGACGCTGGGAGAACTTCAGCTACATGCTGTGGGTCAAAAAAACAAAAGAGAAAAAAAAACTGTGGAATGTAGTTCTTTATCCCAAATACATGGCTCATATTTCCAGTCACAAATGTGGTAAATATAGCCATCGATAATATTTCAGTTTTGCATTCAGATAGCTAGCAGTTTGAAAAATCCCAACCACATCAATTGTTTAATGTGTGTAAGCACATTATATTAAACTCTATATTGCAACAACTTAAAAAATAGTGAAATACTGCTTCAATAATGTGGTGCACAATGAAACCAATTAACAAGGACACACAATGTAAGACCAATTTAAAATTACAAATACAGAAAGAAAAAGAAACAAAAGTGAGGTTAAAAACTGAAATTGTAAGGCACAAGTCACTTTATGCCCTTCTGCATTTCTCATATGTCTTTCTTGGCCCAAGTTCCTTACTTGTGAGTGACTCCCTACTGCTCCCAGGGTCTTCAAATGTTAAACAAACAAAATCCAAAATTTACTTCTGTCTTTCACTGAGCTAGCTCATCTCATGGAAACTTACATCTTGTGTCTAATCAATCATGTTAATTCCCCAGCCTACTTATGAAATCACAAAAATAACCTGAAACTAACACACAAGAAGAAAACAAACTGTGCAAACATATTCTACTAAAGAATTTAGGGTATAATAAATAAAGTTAAAATGACACCGGCTAGCACACATTGTTTGGAATTGCAGCCACAAATTAGTTCATTTGGAATCCTTTCTAATACACCATTTTAATTAATTTTAAACGTTACATCTCCAAAAAACTCCATTAGAAGATGAGACAAAACAGAAGGCTTATTTCAAATGGTAAAATAGATTATGTAAATAAAAAGAGATCAAGTTTACCAATTATAAATCAGACTTTACAGAGTTCAGGAATAAACACTTCAGCTGTTAGAAAAGGGTCAGACATGACCAGCAATGTAGTACAAAAAATGTGATATGACCATGAAGAACAAATTTTGTCAGTCGATAGATAAGTTGCCTCCCCCCTAACATCTAACAAAAAGGTCATGCCTATTTGATTAGTGTCTCCAATAAAACCAATAAGCTCTAGGCAGAAGTAAAATCCCGTAACACATTAGGCATGAAACACAAACCAATCCCACAAAATGCCACGGAAAAGATCAGATAGTACAACGTAATCTATTTTCAGATGTGTTTAAATGTTATGTTAGAGTGTTAATGGTATCTACTACATCAGTTTCTACTTTTCTAACTTTACATAGGTTAAGAGCATTTTGAAAAGGATACTGTTACTTGAAAGATACTCTTGCTATGAAATTAAGAGCATTTTGAAAAGGATATTGTTACCTGAAACATACTCTTGCTATGAAATTCAAACAACACTAACCTAAAGCAGTTGGTCAGAGTGCAAGAAGTTTGCATTTCAAGTGAATATTCAACTCTTATCAGAAGACACCCTGATGCCCGTACTTCTGTATGTTGTGACAGATGTCCAGGGACCTTGCCCCACCGGGATGCTGGAACTACTTGAGTACCGGAAGAAGGGCAAGGTTTTCTCTGGGCCACAAGGGGGCAGCGCCCCTGGGTTGTACGGGGGCCACAAAGATGGATGATCCAACCCTATGCTACACCGTGGCCACCAGTGGCGCCTGGATAGCCCCTGGTCTGGAGTATGCAGTACTTCCGCCACACTTGGGAGTGCTGCTGGAAGGAAGACTGAATCCCCTTGCAGCACTTCTGACATGAATCCGCCGGATGTTAATCAGGGGCCACCTGCGACACATCTGGGGATTGAATAAAAGGGGCCGCCTCACTCCAATCAGGAAGCCGGAGTCGGGTGGAAGAAGGACGGAGCTTGCCAGTGAGGAGTTGGAGGTGGCCGAAGAAGCAGAGAGGAGTCCTAAGAGACTGGGTTTTGGTGATTGTGCACTGTATGTTGTATTGGGGGGTGCGGGTTGTAAACAAACGTGTGTGTTTTAAGACTTCTGGTGTCAGCCTGTCGGTGTCCAGGTCCAACATGTCCACAATGTGAACCTTGGACACTTTTTCATCAGTATACATCAGGGTTGGCATAAAATAGAAGAACAGCAAATTCACACAGTATGTACAGATCTATGAACATTAAGATGCATACACACAAATTCCAGAGGGCAACCATTGATAAGCCTCCACAATTGCCAGAGTAAAGGCCAAAAACAATTTCAGTCTGGTTTAGATATTGTCAAGTCTTTATCTTGAGAAAACGTTTCACAAGACGCTTCTCTCTAATCTCTGCCAACAGAGATAAATTCAATACAACTGCTCCGGTTAAAAAAAAAATCTTGTCATAATTCAACTTTGAGTGGCTTTAGGCAATCAGATCAAAATGAAACTAGAGTCTGGGCTAAGTTGTCCATTAATGAGACAAATAAAAGAAAATAATGACTTAAAGACTTAAAGAAAGGAGTTTTAATGTGCAAAACTGACAAGTGGAAAGAGAAAATTTATGTATTATTCCTTGCTGAAAAGCATGGCAGGGGCATAGTCAGAGAAGGCTTAACTATGGGATATAAACCCACTTTTCACCCATAAAGAAGTATTCTGTATTTTAAAAAGATACAGATTGAGGCCTACTGCCTGAAACTGAGCAAGTAACCAGGATCTATTAAAAAAATGTAATGAAAGCAAAAATAAATGCTGCCCGCCACTACAGGAAGTACCCAGCACACGTGCGCCAACAGTTCTACAAGCTTTCCATTGCTCTCAGAACATATCAGGTGACAAAGAAAAATTAATTCTTGACAAAGGACAACTAGTCTTCTAGGTGAACGTGTGAATAGCCATTCGGGAAATAACATATTAGACCAACACAGGAACTTCTTAATTCTACATGCAACAGAAGAACTGTGTTACTTTTCAATATAAATCATCCAGGTGGAATGGGACTGTTAACATGCTCTTATCAGTAGAGACACCAATAAGGTATGCCAGAATCATGCTATTTTCACCAAGAAATCTAAAAAAGCCACAATTACTTACTCATCAAATAAATTTAACCCTCAGAAACATGTATTTGTCTAGCCAAGTAAGTATGCCTTTTCTCCAATAAGCATGTATTTTGACAACAAATTCTTCTCCTAGTCTGCTTTAATTTATTTGTCTGACCTTTCTCCATCTGTAGCACAACAACAATGTTGTACCCGGTGTATGACGCTGTATTTCTTGTGTTTTTTTAAAGCTGGCCGTATTATACTACTATCACAAATCTATGGGAGATAGACAAGCAAGAACTTAATAATTAATTTAACCACATATGACAAACTGGAAGTGTCATACCCACATACAAACGACAGAAGCCTTCCCAAAAGGATACAGTCAGCTCCAGAAAAAATATCCAATTGATCATTCTAAAAGGCAACAACAAGACAGCAATACTCTCCCTGCGTCTCATAATGACCCACTGATTTTGATAATACAGTGTGGGGCACATTAGTTAATCTTTCTGTGACCAAGTGAGATGCATGGCCACCAATTAGGTGTTGTGCTATAGAAGGACAACATGTCACAGAAGCCAATAAAGGAGCAACATTATTAAAATTGTGGCATACTTTAAAGGCCAGTTTTTGGAGCAAATGGCAAACTATAAACACTAGTTTAGTGGATCTGCTACAATATATACAGTAGTTGGTCATTTTATCATTATGTTGAATACTGACTCAATTTTTCCAGGTTATTGCCAAACGAAGCCAAGTTACATCATCCTGACTAATGTTTACTAGCTCAGAAACAGAAATGAGTCACTGCTACCAACATTCCATTCCAACATAATGATGACTCATTCTGACCCTAGAATGCCAGTGACTTTGCTTCTAGATTTCAACCAGTGGAACAATCTTATATTAGTATGTTCCATATGTGGACACAACAAGTTTGATCTGCGAGAGATGAGACAGACAGAGAGAGAGAGAGACAGACAGAGAGAAAGAAGAGAGAGAGAGAATTCTTTATTGTCATTATGCATACACAAAACAAAATTTTTTGTTAGTAGGATTTGGCTTCAAGGCAGAATACTTAAAATACACAATACACTATGTGTGTGTGTCTTCTGGTGAAGTGCGCATGCAGGGGGCACGGTGCAATGCTTCAAAGGCTGCCTGACGCGTCACACAAGACAGAGAGGGTGGGACCTATAAAATATCGTGCGGCAGATCCAATCGGATTTCAGTAAATGAGGTAAGACCTAAAACAGAAAACACGAAAAATCCAATCAGGTACTGAGACGCAGAGACCAGCTTCCCCATTGTTGTACAAGTGTTCACTCTGAGGATGTCAGATTTGTGATTATGAAGCTTGGCCCGGTAAAGTGTAAAGTAAAAGTAGATTTATTTTCGCACACATTACATCAGTTGCAGGGGAGAATCTGCTGATTGCCCACTGTTGTGACAGAAAATTAAATGCATATTACGGACAGCAAAGCCAGTATTACTGTCAGAGAAAATTACAGGCATTTTACGGAAAATATTTAATGAGGCATAAAAGGTCCCTTGCCATTTAATATAGACTGTTCCTACTAATGTTTATGGACTACTGTTCTAGCGCCTGTTGTTATTGTAACGGGCTCAATGTCTAGTAAATAATAAAATAAAATAAGTATAAAAGACAGCAACAATAAAACATCAAATCTAGACTTTTCCTGAGGTAGTACGCCTGCAGAGACCAGTGATCTCTGTGCGTGGGTCTGCTGGGGAGGAATACGAGTGTGTGTGTTTGATTACGAGGGAAAGTGGGTGTGCATGTCTACAGGGGGGCAGGTTAGGGGTAGATGTATGTGTGTGTGTGTGTGTGTGTATCAGCTGGGGCAGATGGACTTCACAGCTCTGGGGGAAAAGCTGTCTTTCAGTGTGCTGGTACCTGTTGTTATGTTTCTGTACCGCTTTCCTGAAGGCAGTGGTACAAACAGTCCATTTCAGGGGCAGGTTAGGGATAGATGTATGTGTGTGTATCGCAAGGGGCAGACGGACTTCACAGCTCTGGGGAAAAAGCTGTCTTTTCAGTGTGCTGGTACGTGTTTTTATGTTTCTGTACCACTTTCCCGAAGGCAGTGGTACAAACAGTCCATTTCCCGGATGGGTGAGATCCACAGCTATACATTTGGCCCTCTTCTGCACCTTTCCAGCATATACAGTGTCCAGGTCTAGGAGAGGGCTTCCCGCAATCCCCTGTGCTGTTCTCACCACCCATGCCAAGTCCTTCCTGTCCTGTGCTGCTGCTGTACCACACTGGCATACTGTGACAGAGAATGCTTTCTATAGCGGATCTGTAGAAGTTTGTGAGCAGGCGAGAGGAGAATCCAGCACATCTCACCTTCCTGAGGAAGAAGAGTCTTTGTTGGGCCTTCTTTACCAGGTGAATGTTAATATCTTTAAATATAAACTTGTGGTACAACTGGACAGGTCGTCTGATCACATCTTACTGCCACCTACAAGACATGTGTGGAGAAATGGGGATAGTTTACTATAATATATATGTATCCTACAAGACATGTGTGGAGAAATGGGGATAGTTTACTATAATATATATGTATATATATTAAATTCATGACATTCATAGTCTGAATCACAATCTGATTTTATGGGTGGTTACCTACCAGGTAACGCTTGGTTGGTCTGCAAGTCAGCAAACATCCGCCATGGTGCCCTCTTCAGTTGCGAGAAGCAGATCATAGAATGTTGCATAGTTTTACTGTCAAAAAATGCGAAGAGTTTTTCATATGAAAGTTTGGGAACCCCTCTTAACTCTTTGGATTTTTGTTTATCATTGGCTGAGCTTTCAAAGTGGCAATTTCCTTTCAATATATGACATGCCTTATGGAAACAGTAGTATTTCAGCAGTGACATTAAGTTTATTGGATTAACAGAAAATATGCAATATGCGTCATAACAAAATTAGACACCCCATCAAAACTTAGTTGAGCCTCCTTTTGCAAATATAACAGCCTCTAGACACCTCCTATAGCATTTGATGAGTGTCTAGATACTGGATGGAGGTATTTTTGACCATTCTTCCATACAAAATCTCTTCAATTCAGTTAAATTTGATGGCTGCCGAGTATGGACAGCCTGCTTCAAATCATCCCATAGATTTCCGATGATATCCAAATCAGGGGACTGTGAGGGCTCTCCCTCTACATGAATGCCTTTGTACATTTCAAACTGTGTTTTGGGTCATTGTCTTGTTGGAATATCCAACCCCTGCGTAACTTCAACTTTGTGACTGATGCTAGAACATTATCGTGAAGAAATTGTTGATATTGGGTTGAATTCATCCAACCCTCGACTTTAACAAGGGCCCCAGTCTCTGAACTAGCCACACAGCTCCACAGCATTTGACAGTAGGTAGCAGGTGTTTTTCTTGGAATGCGGTGTTCTTCTTCCGCCATGCAAAGTACTTTTTGTTATGACCAACTAACTCAATTTTGGTTCCAAAATGAATCAGACTTGTCTACAACAAGCGACATTGTTTGTGGCATGAGTGCAGAAAGGGCTTCTTTCTCATCATCCTGCCATACAGATCTTCTTTGTGCAAATTATGCTGAATTGTAGAACGATGTACTGATACACCATCTGCAGCAAGATGTTCTTGCAGGTCCTTGGAGGTGATCTGTGGGTTGTCTGTAACCATTCTCACAATCCTGCACATATGCCGCTCCTGTATTTTTCTTGGCCTGCCAGACCTGGGTTTGACAGCAACTGTGCCTGTGGCCTTCCATTTCCTGATTACATTCCTTACAGTTGAAACTGACATTTTACACCTCTGAGATAGCTTTTTGTAGCCTTCACCTAAAC